>NW_025423036.1:0-117054 GCF_020497125.1 Mauremys mutica | reverse complement strand
GGGTGAACCATTCAAGAAATATATGTTTGCTGATGATGTTTTAAAGAAAGTCACCCCAGTGAACTGGTGGAAGTCACTTAAGCACTTGGATTCAGAGACTGTTGAAGTGATAATCTCACTTTTAACAGCAGTAGCTTCTTCTGCTGGTGTAGAAAGAATATTTTCTTCCTCTGCACTAATTAATTCCAAACTGAGAAATCGTCTGAGACCTGAAAAAGTTTGTTCATAATCTGGAAAAGAAAAACAAACAGGAAAATGAAGGTGAAGATGATTGAGTTTGCTGCAGAAGCCAATATTTTAAGTTTCTAATGTTGACCTGGCTGACATAGTCTATTTAATTTTTGTTTTTATTTTTTTAAATATTTCATTTAACTATTTTAGTTAAAAACAATTTTAAACAAAACAAACTTGAATGTTAAACTTGAATGTTTAACTAAATTCAAAAATTCATATACTTGTTTTGTTAAAATATATGTTTGCTGTTGAAGAAAAAATCCAGATACATAACGTTGTTGTTTTAGTTAAATAAAACAATTTAAAAGTCTGTCTGGTGATGTTCTCCTCCTAATACAGCATGGCAAGAAAATCCTCCAAATATTAATGATTAACCGATTGAATTGGAGATAGTTCACCTCCCAATGACTTCATAAATATCTGCTTTAATTACCTTCGGTAAATTAAATAACCAAACAATCATTCATTTTCTGATAAAGCTGTAAAACTAATCTGAAAAGTTTTCAAAATAAATTACTTAAAAATGTATTTTTGTGTACCTTCTAAAAATGAAACCTACATCTATCACTGAGTTGTGAAGAATATGTATTAAGGTTATAACAACCAACAAGAATGCACTTTTATGTAGAAATCCATGATTAAATCGAGTCTTCCTGACTAGTGATTTAAATCCATGATTTAAATCAATTCCACCCTGATAAGTAGGACAAGAAGTATGTCTATTCATTCATAAAGCATCAAGTACATTTTACAGTACTATAGAAGTGACAAAAAGACATTGCCAACTTGTTGTAAACATTTACACTACATCTCTGAATTGCCTTGTAACATTACCTTGATATTCCATTTTAATTATGGAGAGAAGGAAACTAGTATTTACCAGATTTACAGTTTCAGTTATTAGCTAATCGTTTTTAACAAAAAATGATAGAAACAGGCAGCAGGAGTCTCATCCTCAGCCAGTGTAAATTGTCTTAGCTTCCTGAACTTCAGTGGATCTACAGCAATTTACACCAATTGAGGAGTTCTCCTTAGATCACTAAATACAAGTACAACTTCTACAATAGCTTCTTGAAAGTACACAAGAAAAGTACCTGCCTTGACAAGTCACTCCAGGCCAGGCCCATGAGTTCTTATGGCCCCAATCCTGCAAAGTCTTACATACACATTATGCACTTTGAGTAGTCACAATGAAGTTAATCTGAAGCACTTGCATAAGTCTTTGCAAACTCTGGATTTAAGAATGTAATCTGCGTAAGTAAGCAAAAGAAGTCTATTCTCAGACCCCACTGCAGGAAACTCTGTTCTACATAAAAAGACATCTTGAAAATATGGAAAGAACAATGGCATTTGAGATAAACTGAATGAAAACTCTATGGAGGCGATGGTATAATGGGATAGCCTAATTTTGGCAATTAATTAGTTTTTGACTACTAGCGGTAAATATGCCCAATGGCTTGTGATGGGATGTTAGATGAGGTGGGATCTGAGTTACTACAGAGAATTCTTTCCTGGGTGTCTGGCTGATGAGTCTTGCCCACATGCTCAAGGTTTAGCTGATCACCATATTTGGGGTCGGGAAGGAATCTTCCTCCAGGGCAGATTGGCAGAAGCCCTGGGGGGGTTTTGCCTTCCTCTGCAGCGTGGGGCACAGGTCACTTGCTGGAAGATTCTCTGCACCTTGAAGTCTTTAAACCATGATTTGAGGACTTCAATGGCTCAGACACAAGTCTGATACAGGAGTGAGTGGGTGAGATTCTGTGGCCTGCATCATGCAGGAAGTCAGACTAGATGATCATAATGGTCCCTTCTGACCTTAAAGTCTATGATTTTAAAAGTTAAATGTCATTAGTGTGCAATAATGTATGACATTTTAAAGAGTTAACAAACAATGTGTGACTTCCACTGACCTGAAAAGTTCACTTTGCTAATGGAAAACATTCCCTAGCGAGCAGGGCTAATCTATCAATTTCTCTGGGATCTATATTAGAAAAAATGCTATTCTAACCCTTATGCTCAAAGAAAAACTTTCTGCTATGACTATACAGTACTGTATTTCTCAGTCTTCAGAAAGCTTTAGTGCCTTTAATCCCGCTCAGCTTTCCCAAGCATCCCTAACAGTGAAATTATCAAAACTCTGGTAAGTTTCATGATTACTATTTAGAAACCCATGAGCCACAGGAAAATTGCCAAGGATCATATTAGTTTTACTCTAATGATGCTTGTGAAAGCTACCAGAAGATGCAGCAATGAAGTTATTCATGGGCAATGACCACACAAAAAGCTTGAGAAAAATGTAAACCAGTGATGATGCCCAACTGCAGCAACTAAGAGGCTTGGGGGGGTGGGGAGAGAAAGCTACTTGCTCCTTTTCAGCAGCCACGCTGATGTGAAAGGAGAGGGAGGAGAAACAGGGGGTTCAAATTTATCTGCTAGCCAGGCTGATACGCCAGATGGAGCAGAGTCCATGAAAACACCCAGGCAGGAATCCCAGAGCCCTACCAGCAGCAGGGGAGATGGGAGACCTGGACTTCTCACCTACATTCCATCTAGAGGTTGCTGGTAGGCTCCTGCACCTCATTTTTCATATCAGTCTCTAGTGTATAGCCTTTTGGCTAATAGGTATCTTGCATATTTTTCAAGCACTGTCCTTTCTATATGGCATTCTTCCTTGCAGAATAGTTATTTGCAAATCAGAACTGGAAGCTTTAGAAAACACCTATTCCAGAAAAAAACCAAGCTATCCCAAAAGATATCATAATTTTCAACAGAAATGCCAAGGACAGAATAAGCATATATGGAGATATACTTATCTCATAGAGCTGGAAAGGAACTTGAAAGGTCATGGAGTCCAGCTGCCTGCCTTCACTAGCAGGAACAAGTACTATCCCTAACAGCGTGGTGGTTTGTTTTGGGGGTTTTTTACCCCTGATCCCTAAATGGCCCCCTCAAGGATTGAACTCACAATGCTGGGTTTAGCAGGCCAATGCTCAAACCACTGAGCTATCCCTCCCCCAAGCATATAGAGTTTACTCCCATCTCAGGGTTAGACAGAGCTGACAGAGGTAAAAAATGTCTGTGTCCTGTACACACACACACACAGCTTTCAACATTGCTTTCAACACAGGAGTTCCATTTGTGCAGAATTACAGGTCTGATTTTTCCTGATTGTTGGTACCTGGCTTATTGTGAAGGCCCAGATCAAGCAGGATGAGAGAAACAGGTATGGCAACTCTCTGGCCTGTATCTATCATGTGGAAGGACTACAATCTTCAGGGTTGCCAAACAGGCAAGGACCTTTAATCAGTACTAAACATATACTATAAATAAAAAATGAGTTATGCTGATTGCTCCTCTCCCATGAATTGTAGATATTAAAAAATATTTTCTATTATGTTATTCATAATGGTATCAGGATTTTCCCCAATAATCTAGAAAAAATGCATCTATAAAAACTCAGTCACTCTCTTCTGCACTTCTTTTATAACACAAATGGAGAAGTGAAGGTTGTGGGCAATATCTGTAGTAGCTGGGAATATCCTTAGCAGGAAGAAAAAATGTGATGAACGCAATAGTAAATTACTATAGCTAATACTAGGAGCAGCACGAAAAACATTTACTTCAATCAGTAAACTCAGGTAACCACAGAGGAAAACAGACTTGATAACCTGAAGTATCTGAGTAGGGAACCAAGCTTTACATAATTTTAATTCATAGTGTACTCTGGAAGGGCAAAAACCATTTTTAAAAAACCCTTTCTAAAAAACAATTTTTGCCTACAATTATGTCACAGGTTACATTTTCTGTCTAAAAAGCAATTTTGTCAACTAACTTATTCCAGATAAGGAAGGTTTTACAACTTTGTTTCTATTTTATTGATAAGTAGCTTTAGCTCAATATACACTAAAACAAATCCTGTAATATTGTTTTACCATAACCAGTATCAGTTCTTAGAGAAATTGTAGAAAAATAATTGGATTATGTTACCAGTTGACTTTCTCATCTTTTTAATCAGGCAATTTCTTCCATGTGTTGTCTGCTTCTTTACTATGTCCCAGAATACTGTAGAAAAAAAATCTTAACCACTCTTCTTTAAAAAGGTGTGAACCTCCCTGTCTTATGGCATAAAGAAAAAACATCTATTCTGAAGGGGGGAAAAAACAACAATATCCATTCCTGTAAAAAAAGTGTGTCTGAGGCAGCTGATCTAACTTCACAGTTACCCTGGTAACATTGTTTACCTCCTCTGCTTGCCATGAAAACTGCCTACAGTTGCCACAGAAAAAAAGTCTGTTTTGACGGAACATCAGTGGCCATATGTTAGAGTTCCTTTAGCATGATACCAACATTTTACATTGTCACATGCAGCTGATTATCTTGAACAGATTTATACCATTATGCTTTGAAGAATCAAATCCAAAAGAATACAAACTGGTTACCCCATTACATGATGGCATAGATTGGCAGCATACCATCTGCCAAACACAATTTTCCTTAATTCCATTCCATGTTGAAAAGTCAAAGTTACACAGATGATGCATCAGAAACAAATATCAAATCAATACTCGTGTTTACACGATTAATTACTTAGCTTCTCAGAAAAAGAAAGTATAGTAACAGTCCTGCAATTAAATCCACACAGGCACATTACTAAAACTGAACATAAATAATGCAGGGAAAAAGGTGGATTCACAGACTTGGACTTCCATCTTAACAGGTATGTTTAATTTGCAGCTTTAGAACACCCAGATACCGATTTGCCTCACACTATAATCAATTGCAGGCCCTCCACTGACTGACTTCATGGCAGTAGGATTAAACCCCATGTGATCTTTTTAAACAGATTACTTATGCTCAACTACAACATAAACCTAACTATACAATGTCCTTGTAGTCACATATGAATTACTGCATGTTTTTCCAATTCTGGTTATAAAATAAATGTATATTATGTTAGATGCACCAAATAATGACAAAATATAAATCTTTTCTATCCATCCAGATCCTTTACAATTTCAATTTAGCACTGCTAAAATTGCAAATACATGGACCAATTTAGCCAAAACCAAGCTATTTGCATCCACAGTGCACTGGAATCATGAAGCCCTGCACTTGTTTCCGGTTACACCAAATTTACAAATAAAGAGAATAAACAATGACATTAAAAATGTAGTCCAACCAAGTCTAATCATCTCAAGTGCTATACAACAAATTATGGATGTCAGTCTCTTAATTATCCCATGAGGCTTTAATATGATTTAAATACTGTGGAATGACACAGGTAGTAGAGAAGGAAGTTATAGCACTAACATTTTCCTTGGGCATTATTATTTTTAGCAAGGAAACAAAACAAAACCACACCAGTGTTAGAACAATTTAAACCAAGATACCCAGCTGATATTCAGATTAGGCAATTATTTGTCCTGTTGACAGGTAACTAATGAGGGGAAAGGAAATAGGAACAGTCAGGGGAAAAGGGGGAGTAGGAGTCTAATCTGTAGCTACCACTATAGATTGTTACACTTTTCCGAACAGCTTTAGTGTTTAATCCCATTAAAAAGGGATGCATTATTCCCACAGAAATGAAGACCATAACAACCACCACCAAAACAACAAAAAAACAAGGGAAGAAAAATATCTGGAAGCAGCCAGTTTATAAATCTTTATGCAAATACTTTATGCATGAGAAGTTACCAGTGTATCAGTTTAACAAATCACCGAATGTCAAGAGAGAGACACAAAGCTCTTCAGGATTTCTACAGAAGCTGTACAGCTTCAAAGCGATTTACAAGCACCAGCTGAGCAGAGCTCAGACCCACAGGGAAGTTGTCAGCTAACTTTGGGAACAAGTCCCGGACCAACATTTTTTAAAACTCGAGGACCTGAAGTTGGGCCCCTAAATCCAGAGCTAGCGGCCCGACTTTCAGACGTGCTGAGTACCCACCGCCCCCTTTGCAGCTAGGGTGCTCAGCGCTGCGACAGCCCCCTGGCCTGAGCGAGGCGCCTTGTCTAGAGCGAGGGGACTGGAACGGACGCGGGGGGGGGCCCAGGGCACGTGGAGCTGGGCTTGGCCAGGCAGTTTTAGAGAGGCCGAGGGAGGGTAAACAATGAGGGCAGGGCGGGGGGCAGGGGCTCAGAGAGATGGGGCGGGGCAGGGTGGCCCCTGGGGATGAGCGATCTGGGGGGCAGGGTGCCCCCGGGCAGGGGGGTAGTGAGTCGGGGGGGGCAGGGGCCCCCCGGGAGGGGGGTCAGTGAGTCGGGGGGCAGGGCCCCCCGGGGAGGGGGGTCTGGGTGCCCTGCCCCTGTGGGGGGCGGGGTCCCGTGGGGGTCCGGTCCATGGCGCCCTCGGGGGGCGGGAGCTGAGACAGCTCGGCCCCTCCCCCCAGAGCGCGTTTTCAGCGGGTCCAAGCACCCGAAGGGCCCAGCCCCCCCTCGCGGAACCCCCACCTGCGTCCTGGGTGTGCGGGCTCCTCTGCCCCAGCGCAGCGCGGCGCCTCCTCCCGCGGGCGCACAGCGCAGCCTAACCTGCTGCCGGGGAAGAGAGCCGAGCGCTCGCGCACCACGAGAGCCCGCCCCGCCCGGCCGGGCCCCGCGCGCAGCCGAACCTGCTGCTGCCTGCCCCACGGGTGGAACCGAGGGAAGCGCCTCTGTTACCATGGTGACCGCGAGCTCGGCGGGGCCTAGGCGAGGCGGACACCCGGCGGCGGGCGGGGCTTTGCCGCGGAGTGGGGCGGGGCAGCGTCCCTCCACCTGTAGCCCGGCAGGCCGCTCGCGGCGCGGCGAGTCAGGGGTAGGGAGCTCGCGCCCCTTCTCCTGGGGCTCGCTAACCGGGGTGGTGCTGGTCCGCCCCCCCGACCTGCCTGGCTCAAGGGGCGTTGTATGGGGCTGGGCCCACAGCGGGGCTGCTGAGGAGCCTGGCGGTGAGGCCAGAGGTGCTGCTGCACCCCCTGGCTCCAAGTGGTTTCCATCGTATCCAGGGGTCACCGTTTGGTGTAGGGTGACCAGACAGCAACTGTGAAAAATCGGGATAGGAGGTGGGGGGGCTATAGGAGCCTATATAAGAAAAAGACCCAAAAATCGGAACATGTGGTCACCCTGGTTTGGTTTGATGGCTCGTAGCACCCCCACTGCACACGTTCTGACAGTGCCCTGGGGAAGCGCCTACGCTGAGGTGCCTTTTCTGGAGGCTGGGTGTTTGCTGGGAGTTATTGTTTTGGGTGTCTGGTTTCAGTTGGACACTGCAGGTCTCAGGGCGACGCTCGGGGCTGTACAAACCCAAAGCCAGGCCTGGAGAGCCCAGCCCTGATGGCTTTCGCCACTTGAAGCCAGCTGATTTTGTTCCATGCTGCGTACAAAGATTTGCAGCCTCAGCCCCAACGGGTGAATATTTCACACAGTAAAAAGCGACAAAGAGTCCTGTGGCACTTTAGACTAACAGAAGTATTGGAGCATAAGCTTTCGTGGTGAATAACAGGGCCGGCTCAGGGCACCAGCATTCCAAGCAGGTGCTTGGAGCAGCAGTCTGTGTGGTTTTGCCCCCAAGCAGCACGCCGAATTGCTGCTGTGGACGGCGGGGGCAGTCCGTGTGCCGTTAGGGCGGCACACGCATTTCTGCGGCGGCGACAATTCGGCGGCAGCTTGTGTCTTCAGCCGGAAGACAAGCTGCGCCGCCGTGGATAGCTGAACATAGAAGCTGCTGCCAAATTGCCGCAGCCACGGAAACGCGCGTGCCGCCCTAACGGCACACGGACTGCCCCTGCCATCCGCGGCGGTAATTCGGCATGCTGCTTGGGGGCAAAACCACACAGACTGCTGCTCCAAGCACCTGCTTGGAATGCTGGTGCCTGGAGCCGGCCCTGTATTCACCCACGAAAGCTTATGCTCCAATACTTCTGTTAGTCTAAAGTGCCACAGGACTCTTTGTCGCTTTTTACTGTGTGAAATATTCACCCGTTGGGGCTGAGGCTGCAAAATCTTGTACGCAGCATGGAACAAAATCAGCTGGCTTCAAGTGGCGAAAGCCATCAGGGCTGGGCTCTCCAGGCCTGGCTTTGGGTTTGTACAGCCCCGAGCGCGCCCTGAGCCCTGCAGTGTCCAACTGAAACCAGACACCCAAAACAATAACTCCCAGCAAACACCCAGCCTCCAGAAAAGGCACCTCAGCGTAGGCGCTTCCCCAGGGCACTGTCAGAACGTGTGCAGTGGGGGTGCTACGAGCCATCAAACCAAACCAGGGTGACCACATGTTCCGATTTTTGGGTCTTTTTCTTATATAGGCTCCTATAGCCCCCCCCCACCTCCTATCCCGATTTTTCACAGTTGCTGTCTGGTCACCCTACACCAAACGGTGACCCCTGGATACGATGGAAACCACTTGGAGCCAGGGGGTGCAGCAGCACCTCTGGCCTCACCGCCAGGCTCCTCAGCAGCCCCGCTGTGGGCCCAGCCCCATACAACGCCCCTTGAGCCAGGCAGGTCGGGGGGGCGGACCAGCACCACCCCGGTTAGCGAGCCCCAGGAGAAGGGGCGCGAGCTCCCTACCCCTGACTCGCCGCGCCGCGAGCGGCCTGCCGGGCTACAGGTGGAGGGACGCTGCCCCGCCCCACTCCGCGGCAAAGCCCCGCCCGCCGCCGGGTGTCCGCCTCGCCTAGGCCCCGCCGAGCTCGCGGTCACCATGGTAACAGAGGCGCTTCCCTCGGTTCCACCCGTGGGGCAGGCAGCAGGTTCGGCTGCGCGCGGGGCCCGGCCGGGCGGGGCGGGCTCTCGTGGTGCGCGAGCGCTCGGCTCTCTTCCCCGGCAGCAGGTTAGGCTGCGCTGTGCGCCCGCGGGAGGAGGCGCCGCGCTGCGCTGGGGCAGAGGAGCCCGCACACCCAGGACGCAGGTGGGGGTTCCGCGAGGGGGGGCTGGGCCCTTCGGGGCTTGGACCCGCTGAAACGCGCTCTGGGGGGAGGGGCCGAGCTGTCTCAGCTCCCGCCCCCCGAGGGCGCCATGGACCGGACCCCCACGGGACCCCGCCCCCCACAGGGCAGGGCACCCAGACCCCCCTCCCCGGGGGGCCCCTGCCCCCCGACTCACTGACCCCCCTCCCCGGGGGGCCCCTGCCCCCCCCGACTCACTACCCCCCTGCCCGGGGGCACCCTGCCCCCCAGATCGCTCATCCCCAGGGGCACCCTGCCCCGCCCCCATCTCTCTGAGCCCCTGCCCCCCGCCCTGCCCTCATTGTTTACCCTCCCTGGCCTCTCTAAAACTGCCTGGCCAAGCCCAGCTCCACGTGCCCTGGGCCCCCCCCCCGCGTCCGTTCCAGTCCCCTCGCTCTAGACAAGGCGCCTCGCTCAGGCCAGGGGGCTGTCGCAGCGCTGAGCACCCTAGCTGCAAAGGGGGCGGTGGGTACTCAGCACGTCTGAAAGTCGGGCCGCTAGCTCTGGATTTAGGGGCCCAACTTCAGGTCCTCGAGTTTAAAAATGTTGGTCCGGGACTTGTTCCCAAAGTTAGCTGACAACTTCCCTGTGGGTCTGAGCTCTGCTCAGCTGGTGCTTGTAAATCGCTTTGAAGCTGTACAGCTTCTGTAGAAATCCTGAAGAGCTTTGTGTCTCTCTCTTGACATTCGGTGATTTGTTAAACTGATACACTGGTAACTTCTCATGCATAAAGTATTTGCATAAAGATTTATAAACTGGCTGCTTCCAGATATTTTTCTTCCCTTGTTTTTTTGTTGTTTTGGTGGTGGTTGTTATGGTCTTCATTTCTGTGGGAATAATGCATCCCTTTTAATGGGATTAAACACTAAAGCTGTTCGGAAAAGTGTAACAATCTATAGTGGTAGCTACAGATTAGACTCCTACTCCCCCTTTTCCCCCTGACTGTTCCTATTTCCTTTCCCCTCATTAGTTACCTGTCAACAGGACAAATAATTGCCTAATCTGAATATCAGCTGGGTATCTTGGTTTAAATTGTTCTAACACTGGTGTGGTTTTGTTTTGTTTCCTTGCTAAAAATAATAATGCCCAAGGAAAATGTTAGTGCTATAACTTCCTTCTCTACTACCTGTGTCATTCCACAGTATTTAAATCATATTAAAGCCTCATGGGATAATTAAGAGACTGACATCCATAATTTGTTGTATAGCACTTGAGATGATTAGACTTGGTTGGACTACATTTTTAATGTCATTGTTTATTCTCTTTATTTGTAAATTTGGTGTAACCGGAAACAAGTGCAGGGCTTCATGATTCCAGTGCACTGTGGATGCAAATAGCTTGGTTTTGGCTAAATTGGTCCATGTATTTGCAATTTTAGCAGTGCTAAATTGAAATTGTAAAGGATCTGGATGGATAGAAAAGATTTATATTTTGTCATTATTTGGTGCATCTAACATAATATACATTTATTTTATACCAGAATTGGAAAAACATGCAGTAATTCATATGTGACTACAAGGACATTGTATAGTTAGGTTTATGTTGTAGTTGAGCATAAGTAATCTGTTAAAAAGATCACATGGGGTTTAATCCTACTGCCATGAAGTCAGTGGAGGGCCTGCAATTGATTATAGTGGGAGGCAAATCGGTATCTGGGTGTTCTAAAGCTGCAAATTAAACATACCTGTTAAGATGGAAGTCCAAGTCTGTGAATCCACCTTTTTCCCTGCATTATTTATGTTCAGTTTTAGTAATGTGCCTGTGTGGATTTAATTGCAGGACTGTTACTATACTTTCTTTTTCTGAGAAGCTAAGTAATTAATCGTGTAAACACGAGTATTGATTTGATATTTGTTTCTGATGCATCATCTGTGTAACTTTGACTTTTCAACATGGAATGGAATTAAGGAAAATTGTGTTTGGCAGATGGTATGCTGCCAATCTATGCCATCATGTAATGGGGTAACCAGTTTGTATTCTTTTGGATTTGATTCTTCAAAGCATAATGGTATAAATCTGTTCAAGATAATCAGCTGCATGTGACAATGTAAAATGTTGGTATCATGCTAAAGGAACTCTAACATATGGCCACTGATGTTCCGTCAAAACAGACTTTTTTTCTGTGGCAACTGTAGGCAGTTTTCATGGCAAGCAGAGGAGGTAAACAATGTTACCAGGGTAACTGTGAAGTTAGATCAGCTGCCTCAGACACACTTTTTTTACAGGAATGGATATTGTTGTTTTTTCCCCCCTTCAGAATAGATGTTTTTTCTTTATGCCATAAGACAGGGAGGTTCACACCTTTTTAAAGAAGAGTGGTTAAGATTTTTTTTCTACAGTATTCTGGGACATAGTAAAGAAGCAGACAACACATGGAAGAAATTGCCTGATTAAAAAGATGAGAAAGTCAACTGGTAACATAATCCAATTATTTTTCTACAATTTCTCTAAGAACTGATACTGGTTATGGTAAAACAATATTACAGGATTTGTTTTAGTGTATATTGAGCTAAAGCTACTTATCAATAAAATAGAAACAAAGTTGTAAAACCTTCCTTATCTGGAATAAGTTAGTTGACAAAATTGCTTTTTAGACAGAAAATGTAACCTGTGACATAATTGTAGGCAAAAATTGTTTTTAGAAAGGGTTTTTTAAAAATGGTTTTTGCCCTTCCAGAGTACACTATGAATTAAAATTATGTAAAGCTTGGTTCCCTACTCAGATACTTCAGGTTATCAAGTCTGTTTTCCTCTGTGGTTACCTGAGTTTACTGATTGAAGTAAATGTTTTTCGTGCTGCTCCTAGTATTAGCTATAGTAATTTACTATTGCGTTCATCACATTTTTTCTTCCTGCTAAGGATATTCCAGCTACTACAGATATTGCCCACAACCTTCACTTCTCCATTTGTGTTATAAAAGAAGTGCAGAAGAGAGTGACTGAGTTTTTATAGATGCATTTTTTCTAGATTATTGGGGAAAATCCTGAATACCATTATGAATAACATAATAGAAAATATTTTTTAATATCTACAATTCATGGGAGAGGAGCAATCAGCATAACTCATTTTTTATTTATAGTATATGTTTAGTACTGATTAAAGGTCCTTGCCTGTTTGGCAACCCTGAAGATTGTAGTCCTTCCACATGATAGATACAGGCCAGAGAGTTGCCATACCTGTTTCTCTCATCCTGCTTGATCTGGGCCTTCACAATAAGCCAGGTACCAACAATCAGGAAAAATCAGACCTGTAATTCTGCACAAATGGAACTCCTGTGTTGAAAGCAATGTTGAAAGCTGTGTGTGTGTGTGTACAGGACACAGACATTTTTACCTCTGTCAGCTCTGTCTAACCCTGAGATGGGAGTAAACTCTATATGCTTGGGGGAGGGATAGCTCAGTGGTTTGAGCATTGGCCTGCTAAACCCAGCATTGTGAGTTCAATCCTTGAGGGGGCCATTTAGGGATCAGGGGTAAAAAACCCCCAAAACAAACCACCACGCTGTTAGGGATAGTACTTGTTCCTGCTAGTGAAGGCAGGCAGCTGGACTCCATGACCTTTCAAGTTCCTTTCCAGCTCTATGAGATAAGTATATCTCCATATATGCTTATTCTGTCCTTGGCATTTCTGTTGAAAATTATGATATCTTTTGGGATAGCTTGGTTTTTTTCTGGAATAGGTGTTTTCTAAAGCTTCCAGTTCTGATTTGCAAATAACTATTCTGCAAGGAAGAATGCCATATAGAAAGGACAGTGCTTGAAAAATATGCAAGATACCTATTAGCCAAAAGGCTATACACTAGAGACTGATATGAAAAATGAGGTGCAGGAGCCTACCAGCAACCTCTAGATGGAATGTAGGTGAGAAGTCCAGGTCTCCCATCTCCCCTGCTGCTGGTAGGGCTCTGGGATTCCTGCCTGGGTGTTTTCATGGACTCTGCTCCATCTGGCGTATCAGCCTGGCTAGCAGATAAATTTGAACCCCCTGTTTCTCCTCCCTCTCCTTTCACATCAGCGTGGCTGCTGAAAAGGAGCAAGTAGCTTTCTCTCCCCACCCCCCCAAGCCTCTTAGTTGCTGCAGTTGGGCATCATCACTGGTTTACATTTTTCTCAAGCTTTTTGTGTGGTCATTGCCCATGAATAACTTCATTGCTGCATCTTCTGGTAGCTTTCACAAGCATCATTAGAGTAAAACTAATATGATCCTTGGCAATTTTCCTGTGGCTCATGGGTTTCTAAATAGTAATCATGAAACTTACCAGAGTTTTGATAATTTCACTGTTAGGGATGCTTGGGAAAGCTGAGCGGGATTAAAGGCACTAAAGCTTTCTGAAGACTGAGAAATACAGTACTGTATAGTCATAGCAGAAAGTTTTTCTTTGAGCATAAGGGTTAGAATAGCATTTTTTCTAATATAGATCCCAGAGAAATTGATAGATTAGCCCTGCTCGCTAGGGAATGTTTTCCATTAGCAAAGTGAACTTTTCAGGTCAGTGGAAGTCACACATTGTTTGTTAACTCTTTAAAATGTCATACATTATTGCACACTAATGACATTTAACTTTTAAAATCATAGACTTTAAGGTCAGAAGGGACCATTATGATCATCTAGTCTGACTTCCTGCATGATGCAGGCCACAGAATCTCACCCACCACTCCTGTATCAGACTTGTGTCTGAGCCATTGAAGTCCTCAAATCATGGTTTAAAGACTTCAAGGTGCAGAGAATCTTCCAGCAAGTGACCTGTGCCCCACGCTGCAGAGGAAGGCAAAACCCCCCCAGGGCTTCTGCCAATCTGCCCTGGAGGAAGATTCCTTCCCGACCCCAAATATGGTGATCAGCTAAACCTTGAGCATGTGGGCAAGACTCATCAGCCAGACACCCAGGAAAGAATTCTCTGTAGTAACTCAGATCCCACCTCATCTAACATCCCATCACAAGCCATTGGGCATATTTACCGCTAGTAGTCAAAAACTAATTAATTGCCAAAATTAGGCTATCCCATTATACCATCGCCTCCATAGAGTTTTCATTCAGTTTATCTCAAATGCCATTGTTCTTTCCATATTTTCAAGATGTCTTTTTATGTAGAACAGAGTTTCCTGCAGTGGGGTCTGAGAATAGACTTCTTTTGCTTACTTACGCAGATTACATTCTTAAATCCAGAGTTTGCAAAGACTTATGCAAGTGCTTCAGATTAACTTCATTGTGACTACTCAAAGTGCATAATGTGTATGTAAGACTTTGCAGGATTGGGGCCATAAGAACTCATGGGCCTGGCCTGGAGTGACTTGTCAAGGCAGGTACTTTTCTTGTGTACTTTCAAGAAGCTATTGTAGAAGTTGTACTTGTATTTAGTGATCTAAGGAGAACTCCTCAATTGGTGTAAATTGCTGTAGATCCACTGAAGTTCAGGAAGCTAAGACAATTTACACTGGCTGAGGATGAGACTCCTGCTGCCTGTTTCTATCATTTTTTGTTAAAAACGATTAGCTAATAACTGAAACTGTAAATCTGGTAAATACTAGTTTCCTTCTCTCCATAATTAAAATGGAATATCAAGGTAATGTTACAAGGCAATTCAGAGATGTAGTGTAAATGTTTACAACAAGTTGGCAATGTCTTTTTGTCACTTCTATAGTACTGTAAATGTACTTGATGCTTTATGAATGAATAGACATACTTCTTGTCCTACTTATCAGGGTGGAATTGATTTAAATCATGGATTTAAATCACTAGTCAGGAAGACTCGATTTAATCATGGATTTCTACATAAAAGTGCATTCTTGTTGGTTGTTATAACCTTAATACATATTCTTCACAACTCAGTGATAGATGTAGGTTTCATTTTTAGAAGGTACACAAAATACATTTTTAAGTAATTTATTTTGAAAACTTTTCAGATTAGTTTTACAGCTTTATCAGAAAATGAATGATTGTTTGGTTATTTAATTTACCGAAGGTAATTAAAGCAGATATTTATGAAGTCATTGGGAGGTGAACTATCTCCAATTCAATCGGTTAATCATTAATATTTGGAGGATTTTCTTGCCATGCTGTATTAGGAGGAGAACATCACCAGACAGACTTTTAAATTGTTTTATTTAACTAAAACAACAACGTTATGTATCTGGATTTTTTCTTCAACAGCAAACATATATTTTAACAAAACAAGTATATGAATTTTTGAATTTAGTTAAACATTCAAGTTTAACATTCAAGTTTGTTTTGTTAAAATTGTTTTTAACTAAAATAGTTAAATGAAATATTTAAAAAAATAAAAACAAAAATTAAATAGACTATGTCAGCCAGGTCAACATTAGAAACTTAAAATATTGGCTTCTGCAGCAAACTCAATCATCTTCACCTTCATTTTCCTGTTTGTTTTTCTTTTCCAGATTATGAACAAACTTTTTCAGGTCTCAGACGATTTCTCAGTTTGGAATTAATTAGTGCAGAGGAAGAAAATATTCTTTCTACACCAGCAGAAGAAGCTACTGCTGTTAAAAGTGAGATTATCACTTCAACAGTCTCTGAATCCAAGTGCTTAAGTGACTTCCACCAGTTCACTGGGGTGACTTTCTTTAAAACATCATCAGCAAACATATATTTCTTGAATGGTTCACCCTTAGGTTTGAAGTTTATTATAGTTGGCATTATGGAAGGATGATCCACGTCATAGCCAACCCCTTTTCTTCAGTAGTTAAGGTTTGACTCTGGTACCGAGTATTGAGAATATTTGCAAGAAAATGAGCTGGAGATAGTGCTTAAGATCTCACTCAGTTCCTTGCAAATTTCAACAGCATCAGCAATAAAACAGCTATTTTCCTGCATTTTGTTCAAGGCTACAGAAATAGGCTTCAGGGTACTCAGCATGTGTTCAACATTTCTCTTAAACCCAATGTTGAGAACTGTGGCCGTGACAGTGCCATCTATTTTTCACAATTTTGTTCACAAACTGTCATCAAATTAGGCCAGTTCTTGATATAATGCTCAAAACAGTCCACTACTGAGTTCTATCACACATCTTGTGGGAGAGTTAGTTTGGTTCCTCCCACTTTTTTCAGAGCAGCTGCTGCAAAGTGGTTGTTTTGGAAGTATTTTGGAATTTCAGCATTAACCTTTATTTCTGGAAAACTGAAGTCTTTGGTTAGGAGGTGCGTCAAATGAGCACTGCAACCGTATGTTATTAGCTTGGGACTCTCTTCTAAATTTCTTCTCATCTTGGATACATTTGCAGCATTATCTGTGACCAAGCTGCATACAAGATTTTTTTTTGTTTTTTTGTTTTTACAGTTTGTTGAAGCTTTTACTGCTACTTCTTGTAAATGTTGTGCTATGTGTGCATTTGTTACTGTCTACTCTTAAATTGGTTTCCTGGATATATAATTTGTTGGCTTAGTGTTTAATTGTTAAATAATAAACTACTGCCAGGAGAACTTATTTAAACCCTACTTTGAATCAGACACATCTTCACAGAATGAAAGCATAGTGTATTCAAAGGCCAGTTTGTAGATGCATGAATGAGAAGTAAAACTGCTTGGAAGTGCAAGCCCAGACATGAAGCTCTTGGTGATAGGCTGTGAATGTGATCTTCATTGTTGTTTTTGTTTTGACACATGAGGGTGACCACACTCTGAGAATGTTGTAATATCTTGGATATTTGTTTTATATATAAGGACAATACAAAACCATGCTGTGGAAAAGCCATGGATTTTTGCTGTTGTTTCTGAGATCTAAGCTTTTTTAAATTTAAATGAAATTTCTAGCCTCTCTAGTTGCAAAGATGGTCTTCATGGTGTAAACTAATGCATGGTTATCTTGAGTTGCAGTCAGAGAAACTGAAACAATAGCTTCAAGAGAGCTCTGAACTTCCCTCAACAACTAACTCAAATTAATCTTGAATCCTAATTGTTAACCACTTAATTGCAGGACGATGTACGGGATACATGTGCAGATGCAGATAGATGTATGTGCTGTTTCTGTTCTGTGCAGCTGGATATGCTGACTCGTCCTGCAATTTTATAAGAAATAGCTGTTGGATCAGCACTTTCACATTCTAGTATCAGTGAAGAAAGTTAAATGAGCATGGATAGCTGGCTCTGATTTTGGTTTTGTTGCAGATGGCACATGCTCACTAGAACAGTCAGTTGATTCAAAGTGATGGAGAGGGAGTGGATCCCCTTAATACTTTTAACCTTTTATACAGGTTTAGAGGATACCACATACTTGGAGAGTGACCCATTTAATCCTATACTGAACTAGTAACAAACCAAATTATCTGACTGCTTTCTTTTGGAATCCTTTACCAGTAATGTTTCAACAGTGGATAGAAAACAAAGTGGGGGCCTAACTGAAGTTAGTTGTTAGCTGTAACATTTCATGATGCAGCCAGGTAAGATCTGTCAGTATGACCTCAAAATCTGGTCACCAGGAGAACGTTGTTATATTTAATAGCTGAGGTGGATCTACTGGCCTAGTCTCAAATGACTCAGCCTATTATGAACTTCATGAAATGCACTTCTGTGAAAGAGGAATACAGGATTCAGTTAACTCCTCAAATCCAGTTTGCTGATCTGATTGCTTTAGACTGAGTTCTGCTTGGGCTGAACATTTGTGTTACTGGAAGCTAAACTTCTAAAAGTGACTCCCTAAATTGTCCTGGGTAGTTTTAAAGGGATACTGGCAAGTTGAATAATTTAAAAAATCCAGTTTCTGTTAGAAGACTCCTTAAATAACAGTTCTGAAGATTTTTTAAATTCCTTTGAAACAGAATTTTAACAAGGGCTTTTCTGCTGCTCTTGTGATCTTTCTAAGGATCTTTTCAGCAGAGGAAACCTAACTGATTATAGGGGTGAAACTAATTGGAAACAATGATGTCAGATGCACAAACTGGGGGAAAATATCAAAGTGTGTTTCATATAATAGTTTCAGTTATAGTGATCTGAGGTGATACTTGCTAACATAATAGGTACACTATTTTCTGATATGTTAATTTTTTCCCCAAGTTGACACTGTCCCTTTTACAGTCTGAACTTGTGACCCCATGGGTAGAAACATGATCCTGTACTATTGAAAACATTAATTATTTTATCAGGCAGCTCACAAGATATAGGGACCTTACAATTCCAATTAACTGATTTACAGAAAAGCTACTTTAGATAATTTATAGAGATTGTTATGCTGATGATGAGGAACCTGGCTTGTGGGATGCATATGACAAATATAATAATCATGTGTCTGATTCCTTAAAAAAAATCTTTAAAAGTATATGTATAAACAAAGTTTTTATTGGTATTGTTAGGAATGACATGCATAACTCACTTGGGGCTTTGATTCTAATTTCTTTTGATCATAATACAAATTTTACATTATTCTCTATAGTACATTCTCATGATCTGAAACTATTAAACAGCTAAATAACCTAGAATCCCCTCTCTTGCTATTTTAAATTTGTTAAGATTGGGAAATTACATTGAACATTAGTCAGTTTTTTAACCTGTCTGGAGTGTTTATGTTTTATAATGGTAGTTTGTGTCTTATGTACTGTGCATAAATCACTTTCCTCATGTGGATTGTACACTTTAATTAGGTGAGCTTCTATACATTATTTTATAACAAGCATATTAGTGGCAATTCTGTGATATATAGGAAAAATTAGATACTCAAAAGATTCTAGAGAATTGTCTGTCTGACATAATCCAGGTTGATTTTTATAGATGTGTAATCAGTAGTGTTTTTTGTTGATACATGCACCTAGCATATGGGGTGAAATCCTGGCTCCACTGAAGCGATAGCAAAATTCTGATTGATTTCAGTGGACCAGGATTTCACTTGCGATATCTGTTATCAGGAGCAAGTTCAATTTTTTCATTTTTGGCTCATGACAAATCTATAATGAATTTCTCAAACCAGATACATTGAAGACTGAAAATTTCTTACACTTTGAAACAAGTTACTATACTAATTATCTAGATTTATAATAAATTTGTTACAGCACATAGAAAAAGATTTGAAACTATACATTTCAGAAGCTTACTCATTTGACAGGATGCATGAAACTATCAGTCTTCAGGTGTAGAAAAATGAGCATATGTTAGATGAATTACAGAAGTTTCATTACACAGTAAGCATTTCATACATGTTACAGTTTCTGTATACCTCTCATTGTGCTTCTGTTCACTGCAGAGTTAAAGTTACAACTTGAATGTTGCCCCTCACTTGAGTCCTGTCTGTTCACACAAACTCGTAACTTGAGTGTGGTGGTGCTTTTTACTTGAGTTAGTTGGCCTGCCAGAGGGTATAGGCTATATAGCTTGAGTTTTCACAACACAGCTGCTAATGCTTTCACTCTGTGCAGCTTGAGTTGGCTTGTCTACACATGAAAGTTAATCCAGAATAAGGTAGGGCATGACTTTAAAGCATATTAACAATTCCTGATTAACTCCATGTGTGAACACGCTTATTCCGAAATAAAATGCTTTGTTCCGAATTAGTTTAATCAACTTCCAAAGTGGATTAAGCTAATTCGGAATAAGACACTTTTATTGTGGGATAAGAGTGTCCACACATGGAGTCAAAGAGGAATATATCCCCTTGTGGAAAAGTCCTTATTTTGCAGAGTGGCTGCTCTTACTCAAGCTAGGCCAGCGGTAGGCAAGCTATGGTATGCGTACTGAAGGTGGCATGCGAGCTGATTTTCAATGGCACTCACACTGTCCGGGTCCTGGCCACTAGTCGGGGGGGGAGGGGGGCTCTGCATTTTAATTTAATTTTAAATGAAGCTTCTTAAACATTTTTTAAATCTTATTTACTTTACATACAACAATAGTTTAGTTATATATCATAGACTTATAGAAAGAGACCTTCTAAAAACATTAAAATGTATTACTGGCACACCAAATCTTAAATTAGAGTGAATAAATGAAGACTCGGCACACCACTGCTGAAAGGTTGCCAACCCCTGAACTAGGCTAATCAAGAGGAGTTAACGTGAGTGTAAATAACTTTGCATTGAAGACATAGCCATTGGGTATAAAAGAGGAGTGTATATAAAAAATCAGCAATAGAGGATTCATTTGGTTTTAACTCTTGGTTAAACAATAACAGAAGTGATATACCACATATGCTGCAATCCCTAGATCCGGATAGGCTACATGAGGGATGAATGGCCAGTCTTAATGCATTATCCTGTTTATTATCTGTTTAGGTATGAACTTAAAAAGCAACAGTTTCTTTTTAAATATCTTGACAGTTTTACATCTATCATGGAAATGTTGTTATCTAGAAATAGCTTTTTAATATAAAAACCTCCTAGTTGCTGAGGATGAAGACTTGCCACTATTTTGGCAAGACACATAAAAAATATACGAACATTTGAGTGTGCCGCAGCATTTAACACATGAATTGTACTTTCATTGATGAAAACAAAGCTGCTGCTGCACACAAAGGAAACTCTTCTTGTGTGATTACTTTTTCACAATGGCTGCTTTTCTAGTCCCAATGTTGATCAGTTGTTTGCTTCTGTGCATTTCAACAAGGGGTCTTGGTTTGTATTCAGAGCCACAATCTATTTCTGTGTTTGTAGATAATTGCTTCATTCCATCATGAGATACAAATCTGAAAATATAAACTTATTCAGTTCTCAGGAATTTAAATGCCACTGTGTGTTTAGTGTCTTCAAGTTTTTTGTTAATCATCTTTCTAGTAGTGGTAATGAGTTCAAACTTTGACTTGGAATAAAGTCTCTATAGGTACTTTTACAAGTCAGTTTTTAGCATTAATGGCTTTCAAAGGGGGGCGTAAATTGGGGCAAAATTTAGGAGGGATGTTTGTATGCCTCACACTAAGGGCTTGTCTACACTGGCACTTTACAGCGCTGCAACTTTCTCGCTCAGGGTAGACAGTGCACCACCGCTGGGAGCTTCGCCCCTCGTGGAGGTGGGTTTCTTTTAGAGCACTGGGAGACCTCTCTCCCAGCGCTCTGCCGTGACCACACAAGCCACGTTAAAGCACTGCCGCGGCAGCGCTTTAACATTGCCAGTGCAGACTAGCCCTAAGTCAACAAAACAAGTCTTTAGAAGGACATGGCTGTCTCATTCTTAATAAATGCATTTGCAGCTGCCAATCTGTAATACATTTTACACGTGGTCTGAACTTTTGGCTAATGTAGCTGTATTTGATTTTCATGGGAACCTTCACATTTCTTCATGGAACAAAATGGACACAGATTTCGTTTTATAATTGCCTTTCATGCTCAGAGTCTACAGCCCAGATGGCTTGCTCTTTTCCTGGTGGATTTTACAAGAAATACCATTTTTATGTGCTGTCAAATGACAGAACCTAAATCGTGTTAATCCTTGTTGGATATTTAATATAAATGTAGTCTTGCCTTAGGTTTCTATTAGCATTCTAGTTAAGATACATTCACTAATACCATCCTCTTCTTGCAGCACACATACTGATATATATATATTATATATATTATATAAATAAATATAAATCTTTCCTTGCATATTACATTCAGCCTGACAGCAACAGTCACCACAAAGAATAATAGACATAGTTAATGCCTTGTACGTAAACTGATGATGATATAACACACACGTGTTTTTATTTTACCATATTACACATGCAGAATGTTTGTTTGAATTTGGAGGCTGGGTGGAGTCATAGAATACTTAGCTTAATATTAAATGTATGTAATTTAAGAGGCTTAACAAATTCATAACAAGATGCATGTTTGTTATATTTAAAGGTAGCTGCCCACTCCTCAGCATTTGCAGCATGTAGGTAACAGGAGTTCAAATGAATTTATCTGATTATAGTAGAATTGCAGTGTGTTTGTTACGCTTCTAAATAGAATTTTACTTGGGAGAAAAGTGATCTTTATTCACCAAAGGTTGTGGAACAGGTTTTTACACCCAACTGACTTATTCACACTAAACTTGACTGGGCAGTGGAAGTTTTTCTTGCCCTAACACTCTTCTTCAGCCTCCCCAAACCACAAGTTTCAACATATGAGGGAACATGGTTCTGTCAATGACAGGCCAGCTTTGCAAATGCTCCTTGGCTTTGTCTGAATTATATCTCTACAAGAATGTCAGGGAAATAGGCTTGTGTGTGGTGAGCACTATGCTAATGCTGTCGTTGCACTTACCTGAGTTGCTCTTCCATTTGCTTCTGCTGTGGCTGCAGGTTCTATTTGACCCTCTGTTCCAGACTGGGAGCATTTAGGATTGGTTTCCGACAGGGTCTGGGAGAACGTTCAGCAGTAAGAAACCTGCTTGTGTACTGTGTGGCAGTGGTATTTTCTTGAGGGCTGGATAAGGCAATGCTCAAATCTTGGTCAGCCAAAAGGCACTCTGTAGGGCCAAAGGGCTCTTCAGGTGTTTGCTATCTAACGAAAGGACATTGATCGCTTTATGTTGCATCAGCATCCGATCTGATTAAGCACCTGAGTAAAAGTGTACAACTGTAAGTTGAAATGTATCAACAAAGTCTAGCTCCGGTGTGTTTAAATTAAAAGTTTCTAAATTAAATACCATTGAAGTCTGTTTATCGGAATTTCATCTAACTGAAAATCCTGATTATCTGAACGAGCAGTGTGTTTCCCATGCTCATGTGTGTAATCAGTGTTTTTGGCCCCTTAGGGTGGAGAGAGGAAGGGGGAGTAACTGCAAGAGACAGGAGCCTCTCTAGTACTGCTTGGGTGGAGGGAGCTGGAAGGAAGATGGGGGCAGTGAGGGAGCTGGGGTTGACTCCCCCCAGAGCATATACTATCCCTGCCTCCTGCTGCCTGTGCCCAGCTGCTGCTCCCACTGGGAACTCCGCTGTACGACAACCATGCTACCTGGCTCCAGCTCTGCCCTGGGCTCCCGGAAGCACTGGCCCCTGCGCTCCAGCTGCAGTGTCCTCGTCTCTGAGTGCTGATGGGTGCCCTGTAGCCAGGGAGCCGAAGCTCCTTCCCCCTGCTTCCATATCCAAACCAGAGGATAGATTCTTCCAGGCAGAGTACTGAGTACTATGAAACTCTGCTTGAGAGTTGCCCTAGACAAGCTATAGCTATTTGCCCCTTCTCATGTTCCTTGAGAAGATATCATAATAGAGAACTGGGCATTTTCCTACCATACATAAAAGATGAGGTTTTTGTCCCTCAGTGCCACTGTGTGTCGTCATACCCTAATGCCCAGGCTGTTGTTAGCAGCTGCCTCACCCTGTCCCTCCATCTCCACCCTGCAGCAGCTGTCCATGGAGGGGACAGCCCAGATGTGGAAGAACAAGAAGAGAGTAAGGGGCCTCTTGGACCACCATTTACTGGTTTTTAGCCTGCCTGGCCTTCGTTTTATAACTCCACAAGGTTCTTCGATGTGCCAAATTCAACTTTGTGTCACTACTGAAGGCAACGTGGCTGTCTTTTCTAGTGGTCAGGGAGAGGGCTTATTCAGGTACAAGAAAGAGGGAAGCATAGACCCACTGGTTGGAACATAGTGATTTATTGATGTCTCAGAGCACTCTTCCTTCCATGGATAACAGACTTGTTCTGGTTCTGACAGTCAAAGTGTCTTATGGTATTTTCAAAACAAACCTAGGAAGAACACCCTCAGCCTGATCCCAGAGAGAAAATCAACGTATTCATTCCTGGATAGAGAAAAGTTTCCTATTTCTATATGCACTGCTCTTCCAGGATATGATGAACACCAGACAGAAATTGGGTTAAGCAGAATGAAAAGAAGTATCTTCATTCATGGTAAATCAGTTTGGTGGGCTGGTGATCGACCTCTTTGCATCTGGAAACAACAAAGCACCTTTGGCCTCTCCATGTCATCAGGTCTCTGGATATGAGGTGATGGATGCTCTCTTGCAAAGATGGACGAGATTTTGATTTGCCTTCCCACTTTTTCCACCTCTTCCCAGGAATAATACAGAACAGGAAGGAGAGAGTGCCAGTGATACTGCTGATGCCTGTCTGGCTGAAGAGGCTGTGGTTCTCAGGCCTGATTAACGTGGTCCTTTCAACGTGCCTACCTTACAGAGGTGGTCTGTTATTGCAAAAACCAATTCTCCATCTAGCATGAGGCAAATTGAAAATAGATACTTGGATGAAGTGATTATCATTATCATTGTCCTAGTAAGAAGTCAACAAATAGAAGTTACTGGCTGAAGCAAGGTCCATATTTTAACTGCCACATTAAACAAGTGAAATATAGCCTTGAATCCTTCAGGATGGCTCTAATGTGGGTGTAAGAGAATGTCCAAGGAGAGTGGTCAAATCTCTGTACGATAATGTTCTCAGAAGGTTCAAGAAAAGGACGTTTTGTATAAGCCCCAACATTAAAAGTATTCCTAGGGCAGCTACTCTGATTCTAGCTTTCCAAGGTAGTATAGAACACAGACTGAGAACCTTATTCTGGTTTTTACAGCACTACCCAGATTTAGCTCCTCTGGTAAGTGTCTTCATTTTTTCCTGTCCACTGAAGCTTCCTGATAACTATCTTAAATCAGTCAAGTTTATGAAGTTTGGAAATTTCTTAGATGACACTCAGCATTGTACTCTTAATTCAGAAAAGTAGTCCTCACAGCTGTCTGAGCATTCATTCTCTAAGTAAATTTTAAGAATAATTCTTCTTTGGTTGTGCATCAAATTTCAGTCCTAAGGAGCATTGACAATCACAGGACAGAGAAATCATGTCTCCTGTAATGAGATCTGCCTTGTGGCCATCAGTGCATAAATTCACCAAATTGTACATATTGGTCATCCAATCTTTAGCCATTTTTCAGCTGAAGTAGTCTTCGTGCTTCAGCGCTCAGGTGAAGAAAGGATGTATAATGTCCCTTATTCTGTATGCTCACATTTAAGGATGACTTGCTTCCCTACCTGGAGGCACATTGTAATGAATCTGTGGACTTTAGTACATTGAAAAATAGGAACATTTATCTATGCAAACCTGAAAACTTCCTTTCTTGAAGTAATGAAGTCTACACACATCTTGCCAACCCTGAAGAGAAATGGATCATCCAGAATAGAGACGGAAATTGACATTCAAAGATTCAAGTTTATTCCATTAGGAGGAAATTATCCTCATACTTTGCAATAGGAGAAATAGTTGTGCTCTTTCCTATAGTTAACAATCTGTAATGTAGGAAAGTGGGATGGAATTATCCTAGGTCTGGAAGCTGTCCCAGTTGGAGGGAATGTCAGGAGATGGGGTATTCTCATCCTGCCTGTGACATGGCAGGTCTGGTTCTGCCTCCATGCTGCAAACAGGCTAGTGTATGTATTATAACTGATCTGTGGACCTTACTGTACAAAGACATTTTCAGGGAAACACAGAAAAAATTTCCTATTAAAGCAATCTCTAAGTAGCAAACACAGAAAGAGAAGAGAAGATTATGGAAACCACTACAGATACTGTGCTGAATTGCTCCATGGAAGTCAAATAGCAGTTGAAAAAAACTTGGAGACAAACTAGATGAAGCTTAAAGGAAGGCACCATCAGAAATCATAACTTGAGTCTATGCATGAAATAATTATGGAGGAGAAAATGAGATGGTGGAAGAATGTGACCTTTATGACAGGGTAGCATGCTATTCCTCATGCTTGGGAGGAAATCCCCCTAAACATTCCCAAAGCTACCTTATTGTCTTCCTTCCACCCTGTCCTCAAAACTCTCCTTTGCCATGGTGGCTACAAAAAACTTGACAATGGTTAGGCTGCTGGTGTGCTTGACACCCCTACCTATCGTGCTGACCAGTGTTGTCTCATGGTTTCCTTGTACTCTCTGTTGGTCTGTTTGTATACTTCTGTTGACTCTTGTTATACTTCACTTGTAAGCTATTTGGGGCAGGGACCATCTTTTTCTGTGTTAGTACAGCACCTGGCACAATAGGGTTCTCAGCCAGTGCTAGAGCTTAGGCTGTATGATCATACAAATAATAACACAGGGAAAATGTCTGTGGTGCCCTTTCAGTCTAGTTAACTACAACAGGTGTTTTGCTTTTGAAGAGAACAGAGCAGGAATGATTTAAAAATGAACAGAAGAATGATCATGATCAAGAAGCAGGCTCTGAATGGGAGCCTTTATAGAGAGAGAAGTAAGCAATCTTGATGGATGAGTGCAGAATCTGGCTTGAAATATCTGTGACTCTAACTAGGAGAATGTAATGATCGGTATGCTGCCTCCTGGATGCTAGGGTAGGATGTGTGACAGGAGTAGAAAACTCAGGATTTACAGTTGAGATTATATTCCAATTGTTGTTTGTGCAGGAATAAACTAGATTAGTAAAGGCAGTTTCAATAGGATGATTTCAAGGATCTCTAAAGAATCTCTAAACATGAGTGATCTTTTCAGAGATCTTTTCATTGCCAAGCAAGATTGAAGACCAGAGATGACCGATGTTGGAGAGCAACAAGATGATGTGCTGGTTGTATAGAGGAAAGGACTTTGGTTTCATAGAACACTATGTAATACCTTCGCTGAGTATTGGAGATGTTAATCTGCTCATTTAGGAAGAGTACCAGATTCTTCAGTTTGAGACTGGGAGGTCTTGTTAGGCAGGCTTTAAACTAGTTAGGATGGGGTGGGGGGAGTTTTCTGTTCAACAACAACAAATCCTGACAAAGACACACTGTAAACTGAAAGTATAATACAAGGCAGCAGCTGGAATTATGCAACTAAAAAGGAGACAAATAGTAGTATATTAAAACCTGAATAAACAAATTGAAGGATTATGGGAAATAAGAAATAGAAGTGAAACTAAATAATGGAGATTTGTAAAATTAAATCCATTGGGGGGATTTTTATAAATGGAATGTCAGCATTGATGGTGAAATCTACATGGGACAGACAGATACAGTGGGAGGAGACACTTACATTTTTTTGTATTATTTCATAAATGATTTCCCCCAACTTTCTAATCTTTTTTGTCTCTTAACTCTCTTGATTTGTGGATGCCCTTTTACAAGCTGTCTAAAGTATGTATTGTTTAATTACCTGTTTTGCTCATATATGCCTTTTAAGGAAAGAAAAGCTTCTCTCTCTCTGTTGGTCCAATAAGAGAGATTATCTCCCCCACCTTGTCTCTCTAATATCCTGGGACCAACATGGCTACAGCATTATTGCATATTTGAAGGAAAGGGTTTGTTCTGCAGTTTAGTGTTTTTCCTTTAAATTAACTACAAATGTTTGCTTCAACAAATATTTAGTAGCAGTGATAAGCCTGGTGTAGCATGGTGGTCTCCAGATTGTGATTAATTTTACAGGCTTGATCAGATGTGCTGCACTACCTGTGTATTTAAGATGGAATATCAACCTTAATTTTAAATGTTGTTGCATTTCTGGGACTAAGTTGGGCATTTAATGTTGCTTAGCTGTAGTGCTTTGTAGTTTTTTGTTACCTATTTAGCTATTTTACCTTTGTAACTGTGGATTAAAACATTTAAATGATTAAAATCCTGGGTATTAATATGTAAAGTGTGAAGGTTTATTTGGGTAAGACTCTAGTTTCATAACCATAGGTCTAGTCGAACATATTCACATTTTGTGTGTGTGTATCTGAGTGATAGTTAAACAATGTACCATAGTTATAAATTTGCACAGGCAATAGCAAGGACAGATTTACAAGTGCTTGTAAAAGCTACTATTAATAGAACCGGCATGCTGTTTAACAAGACAATAATCTTGTTTTCCAGTGAGGGGAAACCTGAGGGTGGAGTAGTTTATCCTTGTAAAACAGTACCCCGCCCTTTTATTGCTGGTAAATTCCACGTAGACATATGAGAAAAATAGAAGAAAACTGAAGCTTTCAAATTGTAGAAATATTTGGAAAAATTATTAGCAAACAATATTTAGCTGGCTGCCAGTGTTTTGTGGGATTTGAAATGTGACTCTTTTTTTATAACAACCAGTTACTATATTTTTATGTGTGTGCTTATATTGAACTTGGTGCTATTGCTATACATCTGCATTTGGGACAATCAAAATTTTATTTACTCATGAGCTCATTACTAGGTGCTACTACTTTGTGGGTAAAGATTTTTGGGAATGTTTTAAAATTAAGGCCAGTGCAAGAGTTACTTAATTAGCCCAATTCTTACCAGGCGAGAGATCAGAACAGCTGATAATGCCAATTTTAATATAATTGATGTATCCTATTTCAGTGAATGAGTAATGTAATAACAACATGATACAGGCTCAAAACTAAGTAGAAAATACTTTATATGTTTACTGACTTCATTTGAATTGCCTGACTTAAATTAATTTGTGGAATGTTTATTTTGTCTGATTGCACTAATAATTTAGGTCACATGTTGTAATAGGTTCACATTTATGGCTTTAAAACTGTCCACACATTCTTAGATTGATCTGTCTTTTGTGTCTTTCACACATCTATGGTAATTGAGCTAAATGAGAATAAACTGACCAGATCCCATCAGCAATTTGCAAGAAGTGATGTAGAAAGCAATAAAAGGATGAGTTGCCTAAATAAAACGAGATCCTGGAGACAGTATTTTTAACAGTTCCTGTCTTTAAAGTGCATGAAAAAGAAAACAACTGCTACTTTAAGAATACTTAAGGTTAATGTGTATTTAATGGTGCAAATCTTTCATAGAAATAATGAAAAAAAACTATTTCATGTTTTGTCTTTGCTCATTTGTTACGTTTGTTTTCATCAGATTAGCTTTAATGGTTACTCAGTTCTGAGAAGCTTTTTACTTTTGTCCCTTTTCATTTTGAAATATTTTCTATTATAGGAGTAACCTCCTTTCCCTGGGATTGTTATTTGATCACTCTTTCCACATCAGATCCTTACAAAAATGAGCAGGACTTATATCTGCCCTGAAATGCAGAGGCAGAATAAACCTTATACTGCTTAGTATTCATCGTATTAAGTGCCTGCTTATTCAGAAATAAGGCAGGCAGCTGGCAATAACCATATAATTCATGATGGAAAAATTCTTGTGTAGTCTTATGTTCCTATTGCCCACCAGCTGTGCACAGCGTTCCCACTAATGTAAATGGGAGTTGTGTGTGAACAGTGGATAATATATGGCATGCTGAATGCACTTTCCTCATAATACTTCCTGTGGTGCAAGGCCTTGATATGGCCCAAAGGCAGAGCTTGTAGTGTGCCAGTACATAGGTTGCAAAAACTGCTGTTGAGTGAATAACTGTATTTTTATTTCTAATGAGCTATGCCAAAGTGCATTTTTGAAGATAAGTTACTAATATGAAAGCATCTTACACACCGTACATTAAATCATCTAAGAGCGAGATTTATTACAGTTGCAGGTTAATCGTTTGGATGCATTTTAATTTGTGCATCATAAAACAGTTTATAATCTGAACTCTGCCAGGATTCAGACTTCAGTTTCTCGTGTGTTCAGTGTTAGCAGTTTGCATTTCCTGGCTTTGTGTTTGCTTTGGACTGGTGCTTGATAGTTGTATCAAGGGGATTAAAAAGTCACCAGAAAAAGAAGCAGGAACTCGAACATGAAAATGGAGGGTAAATATTCTGTAAAAGTTTCCCGCTTCCTGTAGCTCCCGTTGTCCGGAAACGGCGAACCGTGGCCACTGGGAGCTGCGGGCAGTTGTGCAAATGTAAACAAATACTCTGGTGGCCACCAGTGGATTACCCTGAAGAGCCGCAGGTTGCCCTTCACTGAGCTATGTAGCTTGTGGAGAGCTGTATAGTTCATGGAGGGCAATAAAGCCTTGCCAACCAAGTAAGATATTTCAAAATTAAGAAATAAACTTCAGTAAGAATCTTCTGTTTACATGTATAGCAGTTTTTATTTAAAAAAATCACATGCCTGATAAACAGCTGTTGATCATGTTGCTTCTAAGCATAGGTGCCTTTTTCAGCAGCTGTTTCTCATTTTTTCTAAAAATGTTTTGTACTAAGCCAAGTATCCCATCTGAGTAATAAGAATGTCAAGCCCTGGAAATTGACTTGGCTAGATGAGGTTTATTGGCTTACACAAAGATCATGTTCTTCAGCATAAAGAGAACAAAAATAATCAGAGGAGCGAAATCACAGTGTAAGAATGTTGGCCAGGAAATAGACCTAAACAATAATCATGAGCACTATGTTCTGCATGTGTGTTCCCTGCCAATCCACCTCTTCATGTGTTCTGGTGAGGATAAGATACTAGTCCTTTTAAGAAGCAGTAACCACCCTCACTCCCAAATAAAATACCCAGTGTATTATATATGCAATTTAGCATACATCAAACTATCAAATTGAGAGAGAGCACTGTAAAAAGACCTTTTAATGTCATACTTGGAATATTCTTTTTCAAGTTCACCTTTATTTCGGAAATTATTACCACTAAATTGACTTTAAATAATTCTATTGCTCTTCACATAATTTTTTCAATATTTACATGTTGGAGACATATTAGTCAGACTTGGACTGTGTTTGTTAGGAAAAAAGAACATGGATGATTTCACTGAGATCTGTAAGATCCTGAAAGGGACAGATTGATTCTGATAAGCTGCTTGAGATAGTTACTATTTTGGAAGCAAGAGGTCATGGACTCAACTTGAGGAAGGGACTAGCATAGCATATAAATAGTTTAGGCAGAATTTCCTCATACACAAGTATCAGAGGGGTAGCCGTGTTAGTCTGGATCAGTAAAAAGCGACATACACAAGCTGGTTGAAATAGGAAACAAACTGCCAAAGTTAACGGAGTAAACTAACTTGGCTGAGAGCTGAAGACATGTTTGGAATAGTAGGAAGTGCTGGATATAGATACAATTGGATTTTTGGGACACGATTTAAAACTGGATATATTTTATTTACTAGTTCTCTATACTTTTTTTCCTTTCTATGTGCCCTACTTAGAGGTGTTATCTTGGTTCTTTTATCAAGTGCTAGGGTTGAAACTTATCAAGTAGTGGCTGAATGTACTGTCATTTTATACGAGAGAGATAGAATCTCACTGATATCAATGTGAAGGATTGCTACAGATCAAGGGTAGAATATGGACTTGACGTACTAACTAAACTTTAAGCTGTCATTATTTATTACCTGTTCTGCACTTTGACATATTCAGCATTACACAGTGAGAAAATGTTTTCTCCATTAGGACCAGTGCTATTTCCCTTCCTTCACAACCTTGCTTTTTTTCTTGTCTCTGTCTCTTTGCATGTGTCCTCTTTAGTTCCTTCTGCACTTTATCCCCTGCAGCAACTCCCTCCTTGTCCCGCTTCATCCACTGTAGTGGTGCGTGATGAAATGACTAATGCTGTCATTTCAAGTGTTTGTTACTGGATTTTTGAGTTAACACTCAAATGAAGTTAATGCCGGTAGAAGAGTTCACAGCTCACTGTCATTGTTTCAAATTGTCTGCAGACTCAGGAAGGTGATGTTTTTAGTTACACTTCTTTTGTTACTCATTTTGCTTACACGACATTTTTAAGGGTTGCTTTGCCAAAAAAAGCATTGCATTCTGCAGAATCTAAAAATACCACGTGGGTCACAAAAATATACAAAATGTGTTGGTGACTGACACCTTTGCTATAGATACTGTCTGACTGTTGACGGAAGAGAGACAGAGACGATTTCACTGATGCCACTTTTTGCAGCTGGCAATAGTCACTTTGCAGACACCTTCTGAAGAGGCAGCAGTTGATGGCCTTAAGAGGAACAAAGAATTTTGCAGTGACTAAATATGAACCTGCAGGCTTTGATCTGCTAAGTATGTTTAAATACACAGTTTACTTTAGCTTAAAATGTCTTTAATATAAATAGAAAATGTATAGGTTACATGTTGCTACTAAAACATTCCCATTTACTGCTGATGGTTATGCGTGTCCGCTTCACTAGCTGTAGAGTTGCCTTGTTAAGAGGTAACTTGGAAATAATACTCAAGCCAGTGGTTCCCAGTCTGTGGTCCCTCCATGGGTTATGCAGGGTCTGACCCTTGAACCAGGGCCGGAACACACCAGATGGCATTTTGGCACTTTTGCCGGATGGAGGATGCCATTTTTCTCTCAGAATGGCATGCTCCATACACTGTGTGAGAGAGGTCACACTGCAGGGACATCCCCACGCTGGCAGGGGTGGGGGTGTTCTGGTAGTGCTGGAAATGAAAGGCTCCAGCACACTTAGTAAGGTGCCAAAGGGATCCTGGGGAAAGAAGTTTGGGGCTCACTGGTTAGGCTATGTCTACACCACAAGCGCTACAGCAGCAGAGCTGCAATGCTGCAACTATGCCTCTGTAATGCTTGGAGCTTAGATGCTCCCTTTGTTGATGGAAAGGGTTTTACAATGATGTAGTTAATCCACCTCTTCCATCCACCTAGCTGGGTCCATGGTGGGGGCTCGCTGTCCCCCATCCTCACTCACTTTCACCGGGCTGGGGCAAGGAGTTGGGGTGTGGGCTGGGGGATGGGGCTGAGGAGTTCAGAGTGTAGGAGGAGGCTTCAGGCTGAGCCTGGGGCAGGGGGTTAGGGTGCAGGAGGGGGTACAGAGTGTGGGCTCTGGGAGAGAATTTGGGTGCGGGAGGGGTCTCCGGGCTGAGGTTTAGGGTTCGGGGGGGTGAGGGCTCTGGCTGGGGGTGTGGGTTCTAGGTTGTGACTGGGGATGTGGGCTCTGGGAGGGATTGGGGTGCAGGAGGGGGCTCAGGGCTGGGGAAGGAAGTTGGGGTGTGGCAGGGGGTGAGAGGTGCGGGCTTATATCAGGTGGCTCCCAGAAGCGACCAGCATGTCAGGCTCCTAGGCTCGGGGGCAGACAGGTGGCGCTGCGTGCTGCCCCTGCCTGCAGGCACCGCCCCCGCAGCTCCTATTGGCCGCCATTCCTGGTCAAGGGGAGCAGCAGAGTCAGCATTCGGGGAAGGGGTAGTGCACAGAGACCCCCTGGCCGCCCCTGCACCTAGGAGCTGCTGCCAGACATGCTGGTTCCTTCCTGGAGCCGTGCAGAGGGCAGGGAGGGAGCCTGCCTTAGCCCTGCTGCGCCAGCGACCGGACTTTGGCCTATTAAAATCTCCTGGATGGTTTTCACTAGCTACCGGGAGATTGAGGCCGATTCTGGGAGACTCCCAGCCAATCTGGGAGGGTTGGCAACCATAACTATGGCTCTCAGGGAGCAAACTTTTTCACAGCCCTGAGCAATGTAGATAGGTTGATAGCGTTTTTTTAGAGTAGTCTGGGCCTTAGTTATAGTAAAAAGTCACATTTTGATAAAAATTTGCCTTTTGAGGAAGAGCGCTGACTTTTGTCACAGAAATGAGATTTATAATAGAAAGTAAATGACTATAATTGAGATGAGTGCAAAGCCCAACATTTAATCCAAGACTGAGAAAACAAACAGTGAGAATCTGCAAACATTCATAAGAATTGGGTTTTGGTCTAGCTTTAACCCAACATCCATCCTTATGTGGTCACCACAATATTTCTATTTGTTCTGTTTGTTTCATATACTTAAAGCTTTAAAATATTGATGATAAAATAAAATATTCTTGCTTTTTACGTTCTACTGTAATTTTCAGCTTCAGTTATTGAAATCAACGAATTATTTTAAATAAATTGGGAAATTGAATCTTGTGTATTTAACCAGAAGTCAGCTTGTTAAATTGGAAAGCTGAAGCTTTTGACTGAGGGTATGTCTACGCTAGAAATGTAAGTTGACCTACATTAGCTGACATACAGCCACTGCAGTAATTATTGATGGTGCATGTCCACAATACCCTACTTTAGTCGGAAGTGCATGTCCTCACCAGGAGCGCTTCCACCAACCAAGAGGGGCAGTGTGGAAAGCTGAGAGCGTGGTCTCTCAGCTCTGCTGGCAGCTCCCTACCAGGAGACTGGCTGCACCACAGGCTCCCCCTCCCTCCACTCCCCATTACCCACCAGGATGTGGGGAAGCCGCCCTGGGCTTCTCGTCTCCCTGTTTCCCACAGGAAATTGGGGGGAAGCTGTTCGGGGCTTCTCGCCTCCCTGTTCCCCAACGGGAACCAGTCAGCCGTGTCAATTTCAGGGCTCCCTGAGCAGTTAAATTGACAAGGCTGCCCGGCTCCCAGCAGAGAACGTGGGGTGGAGTGGAGGGACCATCTGGGCTTCTCACCCTGGCTTCCAGCTGGGAGCGGAGTCCTGCTGGCTAGGCTTCTTTCCCGGGCTTCTTGCCCCAGCTCCTAGCCGGGAGGAGGGTCCGGCTGCTCAGCTGTCCAGGAGAGGGGGGTGCAGCTGGGCTTGGCTTCCCAGCTCTCTTGTCAATTTCAGGGCAGGAGCCTGCCATGAAAGTGACAAGACAGGATGCAAGTAACACAGTGTCTACATAGACACTGCCTCACCCTAACTACACGGACATAAGCCTTATGCCTCTCTTAGAGGTGGAGTTATATGTTGATGTACAGTTAAACCCTGTTATCTCGACGGCCTAGGGGTTTGCCAAAAGCCATCGAGATAACCAATGATCGAGATAAACCCCTATCCACCCCCCACCCCCTCCCTGCCCCCTTACCACGCTGCCTGCACGTGGCTGGATCCGGCAAAGCGGAGCCGGGCGGACGGGCGGACGGGCAAGCGGAGCCGGCGGGCGGGCGGCAGGCGAAGCCGGGACCAGGTATGTGGGGCGGGGACGGGCAGGGACCAGGTATGCGGGCCGGGCGGGTGGGCGGGGACAGGCAGGGACCGGGTATGCGGGGGCGGGGAAGCGGGGACCGGCGGGCGGGGAAGCGGAGCCGGCGGGCGGGCGGCAGGAGAAGCCGGGACCAGGTATGTGGGGCGGGGACGGGCGGGGACGGGCAGGGACCAGGTATGCGGGCCGGGCGGGCGGGGACAGGCAGGGACCGGGTATGCGGGGCGGGGAAGCGGGGACCGGCGGGCGGGGAAGCGGAGCCGGCGGGCGGGCGGCAGGAGAAGCCGGGACCAGGTATGTGGGGCGGGGACGGGCGGGGACGGGCAGGGACCAGGTATGCGGGCCGGGCGGGCGGGCGGGACAGGCAGGGACCGGGTATGCGGGGGCGGGGAAGCGGGGACCGGCGGGCGGGGAAGCGGAGCCGGCAGGCGGGCGGCAGGAGAAGCCGGGACCAGGTATGTGGGGCGGGGACGGGCAGGGACCAGGTATGCGGGCCGGGCGGGCGGGCGGGGACAGGCAGGGACCGGGTATGCGGGGGCGGGGAAGCGGGGACCGGCGGGCGGGGAAGCGGAGCCGGCGGGCGGGCGGCAGGAGAAGCCGGGACCAGGTATGTGGGGCGGGGACGGGCAGGGACCAGGTATGCGGGCCGGGCGGGCGGGCGGGGACAGGCAGGGACCGGGTATGCGGGGGCGGGGAAGCGGGGACCGGCGGGCGGGGAAGCGGAGCCGGCGGGCGGGCGGCAGGAGAAGCCGGGACCAGGTATGTGGGGCGGGGACGGGCAGGGACCAGGTATGCGGGGCCAGGCGGGCGGGGACAGGCAGGGACCGGGTATACGGGGGCGGGCGGGGAAGCGGAGCCGGGCGGACGGGCGGGCGGCGAAGCGGGGAACCGCGGGGCTGGGGAGCCGGGGAGCGGGCGGCTGGGGACACGGTGGGTCGGGGACGCGGGGAGCCGGGCGGCTGGGGACGCGGGAAGCGGGCGGCTGGGGAACCGCGCGGCTGGAGAGCCGGGGAGCCGGCGGCTGGGGACGCGGGAAGCGGGCGGCTGGGGAACCGCGCGGCTGGAGAGCCGGGGAGCTGGCGGCTGGGGACACGGTGGGTCGGGGACGGGCTCGAGATATTAGGGTTCGGCAAATCGACATAACGGATGAGAAACTCATAAGCCAAAGAGGGAGTCTGGCGGTTCCACTTGTAAACCGTCGACTTAACAGGATTGGCAAGTTAACCGAGGTCGACATAAATGGGTTCGACTGTAGTAGGACACTTAAGGCTTGTCTACATTACCTGCTGGATCGATGGGCAACGATCCAGTGGGGGTCGATTTATCGCATCTAGTCTTTGGGGGAGGGATAGCTCAGTGGTTTGAGCATTGGCCTGCTAAACCCAGGGTTGTGAGTTCAATCCTGGAGGGGGCCATTTGGGGATTGGCCCTGCTTTGAGCAGGGGGTTGGACTAGATGATCTCCTGAGGTCCCTTCCAATCCTAATAATAATCTATGATCTATGACTGCCAAGTGCTCTCCTGTTGACTCCGGTACTCCACCGGGGCAAGAGGCGCAGGTGAAGTCAATGGGAGAGCACTTACCACAGTGAAGATACCGCAGTAAGTAGATATAAGTACATCGACTTCAGCTACATTATTCATGTAGCTGAAGTTGCGTAACTTAGATCGATTCGCTCCCCTCTCCCCAGTGTAGAACAGGCCGTACATCAACTGGAGGAAGGCTGTAGTGTAGACACTGACATAATTAGGTCGACGTAAGCATGAACCTAACTGTGTAGTGTAGACCTGCCCTGAATGTACAGTATATATGCTTGCACAGTATATACTCCACCACACTAGATTCTGAATGTCCTCTGTTTATTCACAGGTCAGGTGTAGTACAGATCACTGAAGTGATTATATGTCCATGTACTTCATGAGATCTAAGGAAACTACTCTTCAGAATGAAAAGTGTTTCAGTTTACATGCTTCTTCAGTTACATATCTATAAGCAGACAATGCAAACTAGGGTAAGTGCTATCAAAACTTGCGGGCTTTGATGTAGAAAACATTTACTTCATATATTTTAATTGTTAGTTCTCTTAACTTGTAACAGCCAAATAAAATTTTAAGAATCTGTTCACTCTTGTGCTCGCTATCTTTTCTTTATGTTAAATATTCATTTCCATGCTAACCTATCAGAAGACTTAAGAAAATAAGGGTTGAGGCTGTGATATTGGAATACAGTTCCTTTTCAATCAAGTTTCCTGATGTTAATACTGCTGTCTGGCTGCCCTATTAGGATTAGCACTATGTTCTCTGATTTTTAGGATATCAGTTAAGTTACATTCTCCCTACTGTCTGAAAGCAGTTCATTTGATTGTATGATGCATACTGTAAACTAGATAGCTGAAGTGCCCGAATATTTAGAAATTAAAATTTAAAATTCTAACATAGTTAATATTTAAAATTTAAAATTCTATTTAAAATTATTATTCTATTTATAATTCTGAATTAGAATTTGAGTGAATTTCTACTTTTGCTGTCCATGCTGACTGCATATATTAATGCTTATGTTTGCTTTTTTATAGCTTGTTCTTCCTAATTGGATTTTTCCAGTTCTGTTGGATGTTTAACTATAGCTATGGCAACAAGAGTAGAGATCAACTCTGCTCTAGCATCCTTAACAATATCTGACTTAAATGAAATTACAAGTGAGGATAAAACACAACGCACATACATCAAGCCTCTTTTGGATGCAAGTAATAAGGCTGGTCAACCTTCTAATCCTTCGGCACCAATAATTCTTGAAGAAAAAAACAAATTTGGGAGCACTTGGAGACCAGCAACTATGCCTACTCCCGGATCAAGACCAAGGCTTTCTGCAAAGCCATTTTCTAAGGAGAAACCTTCAGATACTTTTGCGAATGTGAAACCTCCTGTTACTGCTCTCAAACCAAGTAATTTTTTCCCCAAGTTCTCTGTGTATGGACAGCCTACTGAAGACATGACATCTGCTAAGGTGTCAAGTGGAGATGTCCCTCTATTAGTAGATCAAAACCTAATTGAAAATGAAAATAAAGGCAACAATGAATTAGTCACAAATGTGGCCTTTTATTCCAGTCCCAGTAGAAATACTGTGATTCTTTTTGAAACAGCTAGCACTGAAAAATCCAAGGTAAATTTAACACAAGGTAAAATATCTGTTGATGAGCACAGAACACTTGGCACTGTACAGACAAAAGAGTGGCAAGGTAATGCAAAGCCTGAGATGATATCTCAGCCATCAATGACTTCCAGAAAACCTGAAGGTGGTCTGCATAGGCAAATATCTTTTTCATCAGACCTCAAACCAGTCTCTTGGAATCCTCACCAATCTGATGAAAAAAAACACACATGTGAAGATCCAATAGGTGAGAGAACCAACGATGTTGCAAAATATGCCAACAGCGAAGTTGGCTTATTAACTGAAGTGCAACGAAAGCTAAAACATAGACCTGTATCTGCTGTTTTTCTGGAATCGTTAAAAGATCAAAAGCATAGCAATTTGGAAGTCTCTGAAGAAAAATCTCCTACAGAGAAATCATGGGTTAGAAAACCAAGGCCTTTGTCCATGGATCTAACTGCCAAATTTGAAAATAAAGACTTTTCTCTGTGCAAGAAAACGTGTCCATCTGATGAGATTAAGGCGAATGTACCAGTAATTCACTTCACTGACATAGGCTATCAAGAACAGTCTGAAATGAGGTCTAAAGCTGAAGAAATAGATTTGAATAAAGGTGATCCCTCTAAATCAAATTTGAAATGTAACAATCAGGACATTGACTTTCTTGATGTTAAAAACAAATGTAGTGAGCAAAACCAGAAAGTCTTTCCAAAAGATTTAGACCCATCAAGCCCAAATTATACAAAAGACTTGATACAGATCTCTGCTAAAGATAAAAAATACCCTTGGGAACCTAAACAGAAATCTAAAGATGAACAAAATGAGAAAAAAATGGACATTGTAACTAACTTACATGGATCAGAAAAAAACAAGGAAATGGCTAATAACAAAAGCAAAACAATTAAAGAGGTGGAAATATTGGATCAAAAGGAAACTTCCAGAGTTTTAGCCAGTGAAAACTCTACAGATTCCTCAAAAAAAGAAAACAAGACCTTGAGGGGAAGCGTTAAAAAGCACATTTGTTTGTTTGCTGGCTCAGAAAGCAGCACTACTCCAACGGATACCGAGCCTCTCCCGGCAGCCACTGAGAGGGAAAACAGAAATGTGAACATCCAACAGAGAATCAGAGAACTGACAACAGAAAATACAGATGTTAAGCCAGGAAATCTACGCAGATCACTCAAGTCACGACCACTTTCTGCAGACTTAACAAAGAAGTAAGTTACAGAAGAGACTTTTAATACTTTACTCTTTTCAAGTTTTCAATTAGTACAAATAAAACAAGGCAGATATCACAGTTCCTCACTTGTAATCTTCAAACACAATTTTTGTGTTTCCAAAGATTCAAAATATAACCTGAGTTTTCATTTGTTTAATGTGCTCTTTTCACTTCCATTGTGTTAGTCTTACTATTTTCTTTTAGAAGTATTTTGAAAATAAAATAAATAATTTTTTGCATTTGGCACAAATTAGGGTAGACCTTTATCAGTGTTACCTCAGTGACACTATATACTGTCAGGTTTTGCGCCAGATTGGAATTTTATTTCACCTTCATATCAAGGTCCACAGATCCATGATTCTGCATCTTTTTCTGGAGGAAGCAGGGAAGCAGCTGAGACCTGTTACTTGCAGGGCAGGGCTTAAGTGCCCTACAACTGATGTTTTGCCTGTTTAGAGCAGGCGGACACTGCAGAGATCTGTGGTGTAGAATACTATTTGAAATAATAAAAATAATAATAATAATAATCGTAAAGGAAACAGGGGTTTTGAGTTTTAGAAGGACATAGCAATCCCAGTTTGGCATAGACTTTATTTTGATGAATCCGGGTGCCTTTCTTCTTACTGATGAGGCCTACTTCTTTGGTGCATGCCTCTTTACATCATGTCAGGCAATCCACTAAGAAGTGGAAGTTAAAACCCTATAGATCTTGCTTTGCTCTCCTAAATAGTGTGCTTGTAATATTTTTGAGAGATAATATCTTACTGGCTTTATATGTTCAAATTTTCAAGTGGTACAGTTTAACAAATAGAAATCTGAAGTACATATTCCAAGGTTAAATTTGCTTTCCAGCATAAAGTTGGATTTTTGATGATTACTGATTTGTTTTTATGTGGGGAGGTGCACTAGGGTTGAGGATGGTGTGGCAAAGTCAACACACCTGAACCCAAGGCCAAAATCACAAAGCAATACCAATCGAATGGTCCAGATTCTGTACAAGACAAAATAAAGTGGTTCAAATAGTCTCTGCAGCATAAACTAGGGTAATTGAGGAAATCTTCCCAGAGGCTATTCACTAAGAAAATGCAAACATCGGAGACAGTATAATTTTTCTGAAGAATTTGGTCCTCAAATACTGCAATGATGAGTGAGAGATAAGAGCTTGAACCAAATAGAATTTAACGTAACAGTAAAGTTTATGCAAGAAACAGTGGGAACTTCAACCCATTTTTCAGTAGTCTACTAACTAAATTATGTCCTAAATTCTAGATCATTTTTCCCCAAGATATAGTTTATTTTCTATCTATCTTGTTAACTGTAGAGAAGGTTTGGGCTTTGTCTGCCAATAGTTCAGGCACACATAAGCCATTGAATCAAGATAAGATTTGTGCTGTGAAATAATGTGTTTTCTCCAATAGCATGTATAAGAAATTAATTGGAGCATTTTAAAATTATGTGAAAAGAAATACGTCAACTATTGTGCATTTGAAAAATATGCATATTGGGCAACTAACTAAAGTTGTTTAATGTCATCTATACTTAAAAGAAATAACAAATTTTTGCAACAGGTTTTCAAGCCCAGCATCAACCAATGAAATTAAACAAGAGAAGCCTACTGAATTGAATAGTGATGTTTCTAGTGAAACACAAGAAAATCAAAAGGTAAGAAAGTGGCACTAACAGACTTGGTCTTCCAAACAGAATTGTATTTGTAGTTTATATAGCACTATGCTGTGTCAAATATGGCTATAGAAAGCAACGAGTTAGAAACTGCCATTGTGAGTATTCAGAATGGCATAATCTTAATAGGCTTACCTTGGTAATTCCTTCTTTAGGCCACCCTTGTAATGTACAGAAATCATGTACATGTTTGGTTAATATATATATGTGCAAAACTATAGACAATGACAATAGCCTTACACATATTAACTTCTTATGAAACTTCTGAAGTATCCTATATTAATTCAAGCTTTTATAATGTATCATTATATTAAACATGTTTTGCATTTTCTACCAACTCCTCCTGTAACATTTAATTCTAGTGGTCTATGACAATACAGTGCTACATAAAGAATCTGTAGTGTCTTATTCTGGCCACTTTTAAAAATTGATGAATCTATACAATAACTTAGTTTCTAAGCATAATACTTAAGTTGTGCAAAATATAATTTTTTTGCTTAAAACTATAAAATCATTGTGTATGTGAAGATTTAATATTGTTATTTTAGGCATATTTTTCCTGAGTCCCTTGATGTTTGGGCATGGATCTTTTTTCTTCTTATCTTATTTGGTCCTGGTTACATCACAGTACTACTTTAAAGAAAAACACCAATTTGATATAAGAATCTAATGAGTTAATTTCGAAGAAGAGTAATTGAACAATGAACAAAAAATCCAAACTTTACTTTTTTATAACTCTTTTGGTTAATGGGAAGCTACTCTCTTCACAAGTTGACCTAAAGTAGGACTGAATAAATTTGCTTTGTCAATTAGAAAACTCAGGAAATCAGAAAGTTTTTAAAAGATTTATAAATAAATTCCTCAGTATTAATTTTTTTATTGAACTAAAAGTCATTGAACTAAAACTTTTTTAAAAAGGTTAACTGAAAATTTGAGAACTAATTTTTTTCAATGCTTTCATAGGGCAGAAAGACTTACTCTATCATCATGTACTTCCACTGTGAAAATTACTAAAATGTTGTCTTTATTGCAATAATAACAGATACAATCACTGAATGTAGATACTGGAAATGTCAGAGCTCCCTAAAATTGTTTTGAAAATATACATGTGCACCCCCAAATCTGTTTAACTAACTTAGTTTTTCTTTAACACTATTCCTCTTCTAACAGTGGCTCAAGTTGTGAAATGTGCTCAGAATTGCTTGTCCCCCCCACCCAGTAGCAGCTGTTCTTCATTATTTCCTCAAACTGCAATTCCTCATTATTTTATATTTTATTCATAGCCATTAGTAAAGTGCTCTTTGCCATAATATCTGTCTCTCTCAAACAAGAATGAATTAATCCTTGCCACACCTTGATGAGAAAATTATTATTTCCCTTTTTAAAAAGAAAAATTAAGGCACAGAAAGGTTGTGTGATTTGACCATGGTTACACAGGAAGTCAGTGGCAGACCTGAGGATGGAAGCCAGATCTTCTGAGTCCTATCCCGGGTGGCTCAGGCAGACCATCTTTCTTTCTTCTTATTTCTTTCTACTAGCAAGTTCTGACTATCATTCATGAGCCTTCCATCCCTTACTGGTCTATACCCAAGATTCCTGAGGTCTCTTGCATGGCAGTATGGAGTACTAATCATTTATTCATTTAGCTAGCCAGTAATACCATTTCTTTTGGGAAAAGCTGGCTTTTACAAAATATGGTATAAATATTTATATTCTACTGTATTTTGGGTGGCAGTGCCTTTTCTGGAGTATAACTTGGCTTCAAGTAATCACTACAGAAAATATACCATGAAAGTCTGAATTCAGGAATTCTTCATGCGTTTAATTTTAATTTGTTATATTAAAAACAATCAAATGGTAAAAGAGTCTGATGTAAAGAGGGCTTATCCTGGGGTTTGCAAGTTTACCTTACACCAATATTTGAATCTGTTTGTTAGTTTGCTTAGGGAATAGAGTGTGTGTGTGTGTGTGTGTGTGTGTGTGTGTACTAGATACATAAATACATACTAGGTAGTACAATGTTGCAGTTCATCTATTTTTTTTAATCAACTTCTAACTTTTGAATTTTTTTTTTTAAGAGTATGGAGATGAAGCCTCCTCCTGGAGCAGATTGTACTGAGATCTGTGCTATTGGGAATCAGTGGAAACCACGACAGACTGTAAAAATATCAGAGAAAGTTGATCAGATCGAAAGAAAAGGAAGCTTTCTGAGAGAGAGGCAAAATTTCTCTTTGCAGGGTGAAAACTCTGTGTCAGCCACAAATAACTTTGAAAAAAAATTAAAACCCACCATTCCTGCAGAAAAGACACATTTAAAAACTGTCCGAGCCACCATGTTTGACCACAATGTCCAGAGGCAGAATGTTGCTGCTGGTCACCCTGTAGTTGATCCTACTCGAAAGCTGACTAATGAATTTGAAGGCAAATATGATGTTGTGACTTTACTAGGCCATAACAGAAGATCTGGGATGGAAAAAGAATTACAGGAGAAAACTTGTTCAAAGAGAGAGGATCACAGTCAGTCTGATGTATCAGGATATGTAGCGGATGCAGAAAAACGTGGAAAAACAATTTATCTAAATGAAGACAAGAAAATTTCTCATGCAGTTCCAGTGGAAAAATATTCTTCATGTGCGAAATGTGAAAAACCCACTCCTAAGCATGTAGAGGACTCTCTAATTTACCAACGAATAGAGCCAAGATATGAAATCCTTCAGACTTTTGGTAAAAGAGCACTTAGTGAAGCTATTACAGTAGTTCCTGAAGATAAGGCTGTGACACTCAGAACTAGAAAATCTTCTGTGAAAGAGAAGAGAGAACCTGATGGGAATGTCTTACATGCTGATGAGCTGTGCGGGCTAGATAATAAAACTGACCCATTGAAAGAAGGTAGTTTTATTTCAGAAACTAAAGACATGTTGGAAACTTCTACAAAAAAGTTTACTTTTAAGGAACCTAAAGATACCTTCAACAGCAAATGTACTTTCCATGAACAGATAACCGAGTACAATAAAAATCAGAGCGAACTGGTATTTATAACTGAGAAATCATCTTATGCTATAAACAAAAGTACGGATTTGGGGACAGCAAATGAAAAAATGACACAATTGCATCCTGAAATGCAAAAAGAAAAGAATGAAATCTCTTGCACAGATAAAACAGAGAGCTCTAACGTGACCAAATACTTTTCTGAGAGAGCTGGTATAAAACCAGTTAGGACAGATGGCTATGAATCCAGAGCTGTCTTGGGCCAAGATGTTGTTTCAGCCAGTGCCAATAAACATGGGAGTCAGATTTCAGTGCCTGGATATAGCCAATTGTATAAACCCTCCATGGACCAGCATCCTAGCACAGAAGTAATAACTGCTGATAAAGAGAAATCCAGAGTTTTTGGATTAAGGAAATATCCAGACTCAAATTGTGTAAGAAAAGATTTAGGCTTAGATGTTGCAGCCCTTGAAAATGAGAGATACAAACTCAGATTAGTAGAACCAGAAGAAAAAGTCAGAAGAACCAGTAGTAGTGTTTCTGACCTTAAAATTTCAGAAAGATGGCGAAGGAAGACCTTGCCTCAGGACTCTAGCAAGCTAGAAGAAGTTGGCCCACTAACTCAAGAAAGTATTAAAAGGCTGAGTAGAACAGATTCATTGCAATTTGATGAAGGTGCAATAATGAAAAAGAGTAAAAGAAGCAAAGATGGGATAGAATCAAAGGAGGTGAACCACACAGTTTCAGTCAGTCCTGATTATTTGAAGAAGCAAGTTTCTCCCCTTTGAACCAAAGGCAACCTATTTTGCAGTTACATATCAGATTCCTGGTAAAAAAGAAAAAAGCTCTGTAAGTACTGTTAATGCAAATGAAAATAGCCAAATTACTACAGTAGTTGAAAGTGCACCAGTTAATCTGAACTCTGGTTCTTCCAGAAGGTCCAAGCCTACATCTCAGCAATCCTATAAAAATGTACCGAGTACACATTGTAAAGATAAGTCCCTAGAGGAATGTGTTAACAAGCATTGGGCTAAAGAGGAAGAACAAGATATTCTAAGTTTAAAAAAAATATATCCAGTGCTTGGAGAGGATGATAATAGGAGGTCTTGTGAGAGAGGGCTGGATCATGCTAAAGAGAAAATTATAGGTGTTGATTCTTTCCTCTTAAAACAGGGCCTGAAAAATACTATTCAAACTGATCTTAAAGGTAGTGGAGGAAAAGTCTCCTCATACCATGAGGCAAAATCCATGCAACACTTCAGGCATTCACACAACGACAGTGAACTATTTACACACAAGAAGTTTGGGGAAGACAGTCACGATGTGTTCAGAGTAAAGACTGAAGATAAGTATAGATCTAGAGTTCTTGATATTGATGCTCTTATGGCAGAATATAAAGAAGACTACATAAAGGCCAGTGACATTCAAGAAAAAAAGGATGACCAGTTCTCTGAAGATCACAGTACGTTTTATTGGGAGATGTCAAAGTACAAAAACAATGTGGCTGATAAAATTCCACACAACTATAACTGGAAAGATTGGAAGAACTTGGATCAATTTGCTAGTATCACTAAACAAGGTACCTGTGCAGAAGAACACCACAGGCCTGAGAAGTTAACGCTACATGAAAACAGCAAAGAAAAACTGGAGTCTGGTAGCCAAGAATGGAGTAAGCAAAAGTCCAAAGACAGAAAATTCAGTCCTCCCCATTGGGGAAAGCCTAGTTCACTTTCAGATAAACTTATAAATTCACCTGCTGACTTTGTTGGTACCAGAAAAAAGACATTTATTATTGATGAGGATCAAGGGAACAATTTAACATCTAGGCTCCAAAATGCAAAGTACATAAATAACAAGGTACAGCCTGCAAATACTATTAGTGTGGACCAAAAACTGGAAGTCAGTTTAGCTTCTAATTCCTCCCCTGATGGTGGTGGTAGTGGCGGTGGCTTATTACAGAAGAAATTGTTCACAAAACAGCAGTTCACAGAGATGTCTGTGGATGATGACTGGCACAAAAATATAATGAGGATCTCTGTAAATAAGAACAAAGAGAATGCAAACAAAAACTCACATGAGAGTGACTTTTCCAATACGAAGAGCAAAGCTGAGTGGAATGACTATATATCTGGTTTTGGAAATGCACTACCAGATTTAAAACGATCATACTCAGAAAAGAGCCGTCCTGCTAAAGCAAGAGGCAGCATGCCTCTGATGCAAGAAGCAAACGAAAGAAGGGACCAGCACCAATTGAGGCAAAGCTTCCCATTGGAAAATGAAGAAAACAGATTGAAAAAGAGGAGTGCATATCAACAAGAATCTTTCGCCCATGAAAATAAAAAGGTATTTACAAGGCAGTATTTGTCAGAGCACCTCTCATAACTGTGAAAGTGATGAAGATATTTTGTCATGATTGCTTTCAATCTTGCTGCTTAGAGCCGGATGCTTAGCTGGTGTAAATCAGCTTTGCTCCGTAGATATTGGTACTAGCGTAAGTGTATGCCAGGTGAGGATTTGGCTTTCTGATTCTTCTTTCTTTCTCTTTAATTTCAAAAATCATAGTATTACTCCTTACAGGGAATATCTCCTTTAAGAGCCAATACTGTAGTAGATATGTAGTATTCTTTAAAAAGTGGCAAATTACTTACTGACAATATTAAACTACAGCTTTCTTTTGATGTAGAAGTATTGTTTACAAATTGAATTCTTAATGCTGTAGGCACTATTTGTTAAATCTTTATAGTCACAGCTTTATAAGTCAATAAATGTAACGTGTTTTGAATCAGCATCTCAACTGGGCTGGGGTTTTTGCTTCAGTGAAGGGGAAAACTTTTTGTATAGATGAGTTGGTACTTTCCCTCCCCCAATCTCCTTTCCAGCTACTGCTTTTGTGGTCTATTCTCTAAGTGCTGGCAGAGGGAAACCTACTAAGGGTTCTCCTAACAAAAAGGAATTAATGTGCATCACATGCCCAGGCAGGGGTGCTGGAACTAGGTGTGCTGGGAGTGCAGCAGCACCCGCTGGCTTGAAGTGGTTTTCATCATATACGGGGTTTACAGTTTTGTTCAATGGCTTTCAGCATCCCCACTATACAAATTGTTCCAATGTCACTGTGCCCATGGAAATGTTGCATAGAATAAAGTTTTTCTGCTTCAGTTAGCCTTCCTTGTTTTGTCTGCTTTGTGAACCAACTTTGAGCTTTCTATGTAGTTCTCATATTTGAAGTAAACAAACATTTTAAGTGGTATTTTTATGTACTCTTTTGAAACAGGACTCTGAAAAAGAATGGACCAAGCAGCATTCTGACAGATCAGGTGGGAAAGACTTGACTGTAGTACCTATCCAGAGAAGAAGCCATAGCTTTTATAAAGACCGAAGAGCACATAACTGGACGGTAGGCTATTATTTCTTTGCATATTCCACTCATCATCAGTTGTCTTTTTTTGTGACATTGAAATATCAACTACTCAGTGTATCAGGACTTCACAGCAGTAGGAGCAAATACACTTGTAACTTCCAGTGCAAAATTTTACATCAGGGTAATGTTGTTTTCCCCATGGGGTATCTTACTGCTTTCACATTTGTGTTAAATCATGCAATATATGTAAAGTGCATAATTAATTCCTTTCTAGATTTTAAAGGGACACTTTGCAACTTTTACACCAGTTTCTCATAAAACCTTGGATTATTTAAAAGTAAATGGATTTTTAAAATTTTTTCACCAGTTACTCTTTGTCCCTGTTTGCCTTTTATTTCTCAGCATGGACAATGAAAATCAGTTAAGTAACTTTCACTTTTGTTTGTAGCCCATTTTAATTTCACATTTTCAGTGATACAGTATTGGTTTTTAAACACCACAGTGATGTTTTTGTTCAAAACTGTTTTGTTGAAATTTTAAAAACAAAAGTTGTGGAAACATTTCTGTTCTTAGGTTTTTGAAACCTGTTTTTACAAAATTAATTTTTGGGTCATGTTGAAGTTGAGTGTCCATTTAAAATAAAACGTTGTTTGCATATAATGCTATGAATATAAAATTATTATAAAGTACATGTAATGTAACGTAAAGTATCCATGTTCATTTGTCAACCAACTCAAGAGCATGTTTTTAAGGACTACAATGATGGGAGGAGTTTGAAATAAGAAAGAAAATGAAAAATTAGAATACAGCAAGAAGGAAGTACACAATGTAAAAATCCAGATGACTGCTAAATTTCTATTTCAATTTCTTCATAAATTATTTTTTTTACCAGTAAGTGACTCCTGCATTATTTTTAACATCATACAACAACTAGCCCTCTAAATAGCACTGACAATTTTATTTATTTATTTATTTTTAACAAACGTGCTTTTTCCAGAAGTTTGACACTTGACTATCTTTTTAAATTATAACTGGCTAAAAAAAGTTGAGATGTTCTGCCTAAGGACATAACTGTGCAGTGTTTTGTTTGGGAAATGAACTGTGTGGGTTCCCATGTGGTCAGATACATCTTGCACCTATTTTCCTTTCTTGAATCATTTTCTGCAGCCCTGTTGTAGGGACTTATCTACTTGCAGAACTAAGTAAAATGCCAGTTGACATGCAAAAATGAGAAATTCTGGCTTGCTAAGGTGATAAAAATAGTTTTTAATTTTGAAATTCCCCTATGTGTACTTACTCTGAACTTTACTTTTTAATCATACCAGATGTTTAGAATTGTCCTTCATAGTTTCTTATTGTATATTAAGAATATGTTTTTACATCTTTACCTCCCTGATTCTTGATAAATTTAATTAAAAATGTCATGGAAGTTAAAAATACCCATGTTTAATAACTGGAACAAAAATAGATTGATTTTTAAAATGAGACACTTTTTTGAAAGCTGGATTAAGAAAATTACAAATGATATACATATGGGTACATGGTACTCAGATTCTCCATGTGGCTAGTATTTGATGTTCTCATTATTCCTGTTAAGCTTCCCAATGTACACCAGGCCACCCACTGCCTCTTAGTACAACAAATGCAGGATCCATCAAGAAGACTGTAAATCTATCTGATTCCACCATTTTAGGGAGCTTAACCCTCTAACTATTCTTGGTCCCTATTATGTTCTGCAAGATCATCATGCAACTCTTAATCTTTTTTTGTATGCAGTGTTGAAACCTTTTTTTATAAAATTTAACATCTGTTCAGTTTTTCCTTTGACTTTGGAAGTCCCTCCAGCTTCTAGCTTAGTTTCTACCTGATCCAAATGGAATTCCAGGTTATTTACATATGGGTGAAATTCACCCCATGCAGGTGGCCAGCTCAAGGCCGATATACTGTTCAAATCCTATTTAAGGCAATACCAGGATCTGAGAACTTCTGCAATAGGCTGTTACCTCTGGCTGAGGTACTGAAGTGGGTGGGTAAGATTCTGTGGCCTGCAGTGTGCAGGAAATCAAACTAGATAACTATAATGGTCCTTTCTGGCCTTAAAGTCTGTGAGTCCAAGTTTTCAATAGGCCTTGTGCTGGCCCTTTGCAGAGAGTTGAGTTTCATCCATATGATACCAGATTATAAAATTTTAAGCATAGGGTTGCAGTTGTGCTGTGAACGTTACCAAAATGTCAGTTTCAGAGAACAGTTCCTGAAAAAAGTTGGTGTGTCCTTGTCCCATTGCTCAATCAATTTTGTGTGTTTCTCCTAATGAAGATGGTTGTCCCTTACACCTTTGTGCTTGACATCTTTGTTAATCTTTGTCTTAATTAAGCTGATTCACCTTTTTCCTTGTTTTTAATGTGGTATTCTTGTCATAATAAGATCTGTTTTAAGGGTGAAATTCTTTCTGCTCCCCCCGCCAAGCCAAAGTAAACAAGCTGTTTGTCAAGATCTAAGTGTCAGTTTTGGGGGTGAATCTCCTACTCATCTATCCTGCTCCCAGCACCACCACTTTAGGGGCAGGCCACAGGCTAAAGCACTTCTCTGTGCACACGATGTTGAAGGTGATCAGCTACTGAATTCAGATAACAGTGGATCCAGCATCCTTCCTTTGCTCATAAATTCAGTGCTGCTTTCTGTAGCCTACGTGCAGCTGGCACAGAAGCAACTACTGTGGCATGTAGGAGTAGCAGAGACTTGTGTTGGGATTGTTCAAGTATCTGATATCTTCTGAAATGTCTGGCTTTATGTGAGTCTCTCCAGGAGTGAGGTTTTTTACTATTCGGCTCCACCCAGAGAAGTGGGTTTAAGGTCACTTTGCAGCATTACATTCTTTCCAAGTGAGCAAAAGCAGCCTTTTGATACCAAGATTGCTCTTTAAATTTAGATTATAGAAGGTATAATAAAATGTAATTACTTAGTTTATGAACTGTGACCTTGTCTACATTTCTCTTTAATGAAAAGTTGCTCATTGCAATTAAAGAGGGGAAATTTCTTGGTTAGACACATTTTGCAATTTCAGATGTCTTGGATTTTCTGTTAATGAAAATCTTAGATTTTCAAACAGTTTACTTTTCTTGAACCATATGCTATTTCTTTTTCTTCTAAGAATGTGCTTTCGCTCTGAGAAATGACTCAGTAAACATGGTATAATGAGTTCATGTTTGTTCTCAATTCCATATTAAATGTGATTAGTTCACAAACTGATTTCTAATCACCAGCCCTGCAAACTCAACCTGTGATCTGAAAATGAAGCAGAGTTATTCCCTGCTTGTGCTTAATTGCCTATTAGTAAAGGTTGTGCAGGCCAAATTCCACCCTAAATGACACCTGCAAAATCCCAATGTCCTCAGTAGGCTTGCACAAGTGTAACCAATCAGAACTTAGTAAAGAATTCTGATACACAACAAGCGAAAGTCTACACAGTCTATCATCTGTCTTGGGTCTTCAGGGCTAACAGAGTACAAACTGATTTTGGTATTGAAGTAAGGTATAACTCAACTCTCCAGAAGCTGATCTGTTGAGTAGAGGTTCTTTTTACATTTCAGAGTAGAACTCTGCTTTAAATAATCGTATTCAGAGAATTGTAAGGACAGACCACCATCACTTCTAAAATAGGCTCTGAAAATGTTTAGTTTAATTTTTTTTTTCTAGACTACTAGTTGTGTCAGGAGTCACAACCGACTTCAGAATGCTTCTCCATAGTCTTACAGGCCAAATCGAAAGTTCCTCTCTCAAGTAACCTCCCATTTACATCAGTAGGAGTTTGTCTGCTGGGCTGATAAGGACTTCTGGGGGCCAAATCCCCAGGATATGTGTTATCTGGAAATAGCATCGTAGGGTGTGTTTACCCTGCAGTTAGGCACCTTGGGGGGTGGGGGCCCAGGCCAGCTGATTGGGGCTCACGCTAAGCGGCTGTTTCACTGTGGTGTAGATGTTCGGGCTCAGGCTGGAGCCCAGACTCTTGGACTCTGTGAGGTGGGAGGGTCCCAGAGCTCTGGCTGAAGACTGAGCCCGAATGTCTACACCACAATTAAACAGCCCTTAAGCTTGGACCGGCTGGCACGGGTCAGCTGTGGGTTTTTAACTGCAGAGTTGGTATACCCAGAAGGATCCTGATTGCATTGTGAGGAAGGAGAAAGGTACACTTACTTGTTCACGTCCATCAGGATGGTACTTTACTTCTTCGAGTATCGGGGTGGCCGTGTTGGTCTGTATCCACAAAAACAACAAGGAGTCCGGTGGCACCTTAAAGACTAACAGATTTATTTGGGCATAAGCTTTCATGGGTAAAAAACCCATTTCTTCAGATGCATCCTGTTTGTGTTGTAAAAGGCAAGCACCACTACAAACACATTGCTGGTTTGAGATACTGAATTACTTATTCAGTATCTCAAACCAACAGTGTGTTCGTAGTGATGCTTGCCTTTTACAACACAAACCCAAAAGCCCTTGGAATCTTTTCCCCATACATCTCAAGTGTTCCACTATATTCTGATAAGAAAGGATTGGAAAAGTTTATAAATAAGAACCCCTTGCTTGCTTTTCTAAAAAAGATAATTGAATACAACACTGGAGCTTGAAAAATAGTCTTAATTATTGAACTGTTATAGAGTCCCCTTACTGTGAAAACATTTTGTTGAGTAACTGCAAATGATGTATTGAAAAATATATAAATAACTTTTAATTCATTAAGGCAATAGACACGTGCCTTTTTGAGAAAAAGAAAGTCTGTCTCATGACCCTGTCTTTCATAATCGCATGTTTGCGTACCTACACTTTGAGGTAAAGATGTGGGGAGATCCAGGCTTTCAAAGTTAGACCAAAGTCATACTTACACAGGTAAAACATGAACAAAAGCTGCTATCATTTGGTACTGTGAACCATACCTATCATCAGAAGATTAGAGCCCACTATTCATTGGTCCTGTTTGTATAGTACGCCCCCTTGTGGTGACTAAATGCATCACATCCATGCTAAGATCCTAGACTCTGCCTGTTGGTATGCATACTTCCACCTTTTCATGTTCTCTGTATGTATAAATATCCCCTGTCTGTGTGTTCCATTCTATGCATCCGAAGAAGTGAGCTTTAGCTCACGAAAGCTCATGCTAAAATAAATTTGTTAGTCTTTAAGGTGCCACAAGTACTCCTGTTTTTTTTGCGGATACAGACTAACACGGCTGCTACTCTGAAACCTAGTTTCTTTCTGTAATTACTGGCAATGCAATGCATAGCTATGGATCACAGAGATCTGGTTGACTTTTTTTGACCACTGAGACAACTAAAAATCATTATCTGGATTCTTTCATGTTGTATTTTTAGTGAAGAGAAAAAGCCAAACTAAATTACTTCTAATTATGTCTTTGAAAAGGAACTTTTTAATATGAATTCCAGAAAACTAGAAAATCAAGTCTTAAATATTACAATGCGAGTCTCAAACTGAACTTTATAGAATGGGCAAGGAAGCGTCTTCAGTAATTGCTTTAGGCACTGCTTTTGAGAAGGGGGTTGAGAGGATGGTAGCTGGTATCTTAAAATGATGAGAGGTGTGGAAGGGATGGTTAGGAGGAAAGTTTGCTAGGAATTTGGAAATATATATATTTAAACAAAAGCATAGGGCAAATTTTGGGCCTGCTAACCTTGGTAGCATCCTAATAGCCTTACCATTTAAACTCTTAAAACATTTGTTTTTCGGCGTAATTGGGTGAAATATAATGGTCTATGTCAGACTAGATGGGGTATTGGTCTCTTTTGGCATTAAACTTTATGAATATATTGTACATGGGTTTCACGACATTCTGCTACTGCTGCTTGAACTTCAGGAGCTTTCACTTATCTATACTAATTCGACTTCTGGACCCTCCTGAAGTGAGAAACTGCGAAGCTTTTTTGTTGTACATTAGTTTTGTAATAGTTTTGAACTGCAATGAATAACATAAGCTCTCCAGGGTTTGTGTGTGAACCTTTTTCATCATGTCACCTCTGGCTCAAGTGCTGAGGAAATACGTGTCTGCTAACTTTGTTGATAGTAACTTCTTTCTTGTTTTACTTAGCATTTCCATGTGTCTTTTCTCTCTGTGTTTTTTCAGATACTTCTCAAAACATTATGCAAGCTATAATTTTAATCTAAATCAGCTCTAGCTTCTACATCTGTAGTTAGAAAGCTATGGAACTTTTATTTGTTGATACATACATATAATATAAAATTATTTTGTTAAAGATGTTGCTGGTTACTTTTGTCTTAATTGTTTTTTTGATTTTTTACTAGAATATATTGCTCAAATAAAGGGTGACTCTGAAGCAAAGTAATCTAATTTATGGTTCCTGTTCTCATTTGTAGTGTAAGAGGAGTAGTTTGTCTGTATTTAGAGTTTAATTTCAGCTTTGCATATAACAATCATTGGCAAAACAGTTAGTTGTAATCAGTGTAAGTTTCGTATCTGCCTACAAAATAAGGAAAGTGATTCATGCAGGAAATTATTACTATTTAAAACAGATTTTGTTTGTTAGAACTTCCATACTATTAAAAATAGGGAATTACAGCAATGGTTGGCCTGCACAACCTTCTACTGTTTTAATTCAGAAACTCCAGAGCAGAGTGTTTGTATCACTTTCGATTATCTGTATGGATCTCTAACTCTGTTTTCTAGCATGACATCCTCTTGACATCCTCTTCTGAGCAAGGGTCAACTGTAAACAGCACCAATTTACTACAGTGAGAGTGGCTTAGCTTGCAGAAAATTCCGTTTCTGGTGAGATGTATATGTTGTATTATAGGGATTCCTCCAAGTTGCTTTATTTCTGGTAATTTAGTATGTACTGTGCATAAACTACTGTACAAGGATTGAGAGATGCAACAAAGCAAAATGTTTCCTTATAACACTTGTACAGAAGGGTACTCTGAACCTTTCTGTTTTCACATTCTTTTGATGTCAGTATAGGTTTGTGATCCTATACCTTGCCGTAGAGCAACTTGTTATTTTTGGGAAACAACTGTTACATACACAATCAGATCTTAAAAACAGCCACTTACTGCAGTTTTCTTAGCACTAAAACTCCCATCTGTATTCTAACATAGCATGTTTTTTTCTTCCTTTTCCTCTTGAATCTATCTTGCAATTGGTAAATACAGACCAAATAATTTATTATATTGGAACAAATTAAATAATTTTAGGATTAAGAAAATTTCTACTAAGGGGATAAGCGAAAGGCTCTAATTTAAGCAGATAAACAGTTTCCCGTCTGTATTTCATTAGCCACTTCCCCCACCCTGTTTTAAAGATTAATTCTTAATTAACTTAGATTTTATACATAGATTTCTTAAATCTTGCATTTGACGCTGTGGCGTATGTGACAGTATCTAGAGGCTTAAAATAAGTTTTATATATTGTGGATATTAGATATTTGCTTACGATTTAGGTTCTTTTTGCTGCTTCATTCTTAGCAAAAACTAGGATTTTTGGATTATAGAATTGGCTGCAAATCTATCAGTCTCCATTGGCAAGTGCCTTATCACAAACACCCAGGCTATATAGCATAGCTTCAAGTTTTAAAGTGCATTTGGGCCTTCCTTTTTTAGACTTTGCATGTAAAGTGAAGGACTTTGAGTCCTGAATCCCCTCTGCTTGCTTATATGTAAAGTGGATTTAATGATGCTTGCTCATCTTACAGCGAGGTAGTAAGGTTTAGAGTTTATTAAGCAATTTGAGATCTTCTGAAAGATATGCTATAACTGCGGAGTATTATGATAAACCATTTGAATGTTACACAGGCTTCAACTGTAAGATGTTTTCTCAAGTGATGGAAGTCATTATTTGTCTGATTTTTAACAATCAGGGTCTGTGGCCTAATTAGTAATCTGTACAACCTGGTTCTAATGGATCTAGAAGTCTTTATGTATTTCAGACCAAAAAGAGTAATTTCTGTTTCACTTAGGAGTGAACAGCCTAGTAGCCACCTCTGGTGACTGAGCAGCTTCTGATCAAACCACTAGTTACACAGTGTGCTTGTGAAAACAGAAGCAGGCTCTGGGTGGAGTCTAGAGTGGTAGTGAGTCTGGCCATATGTAGTCATTCTTTGAATTCTTGTTATATTTTTATTATCTAATTGATAGTTGGTTTTACAGTCCCTTGCCAATAAAACTGATGTCCAAAGTAAAATGATTAAAGAAATCACTTACTTGAGACTATAATATATAGGTAGGGATGGGTCAGCTAGTTTAAAAAAGTCATGAACTGACCTGATTCAGTTCTGAATCTAGTAGTTTTGGGGAATGTACTTTGGGGAAGAGGGTATACATTTTGGAAATGGAACAGATGCCCTCATAGTTCAAGTTGTCATGGATATCGCTTCCAGTTCTAGTCCTAGCCACTAAAGTTCTCTCCTGTGTCCCCACTAGGGGAGCCACTTCTCCCTCCCTTTATTGTACCAGGTGTTTAACTTCAGATCTCTAGTCTCTCTTGACTGCCATTTTTCTCTCCCAGAGTGCTTGGGACCAAATGCATTTTGGATGCAGCAAGCGCGACACCTTGGGCTAAAAGAGCAGTTTGCATCAGTCTTGCAAAATCAGAACAATTTACCAGCTCTGCCACAAAAATGCCCTTGTTTGTTCTTATGATGATGATAATGAAAAAACTGGTGATATTTTACTAACCCATCCAAAAATCAAAATGTCTCAAGCAAATAAGTGAGTAGACATTTGCCAGGCTGTCTAATACCACTCTGTGATCCCTCTACTCCACCTAGGGTGACCAGACAGGGGGTGGGAGATAATAGGAGCCTATATAAGAAAAAGACCCAAAAATCAGAACTGTCCCTATAAAATCAGGACATCTGGCCACCCTAACGCCACCTCTCTGGATAATGAAGGAGCATCAGTAACTCTGTTTGAAGAGGGCTTTGAAGGAAGTGTAAAGTGGAGCTGGGGGTAGGCTCCTGTCGACTGGTTCCTCTCCCTACTTTAAAAAAGGGCATAAGACAGATGTATGTAGAAAATTGTTGGGAATTAATTGCTCCTGCTCTAGCTGTTCTCTGACTTCTCAGTTTAGTGGGGAGAAATGTGCTTACCATTTACTCTTGCATTTCTAGAACTAGTGACTGAAAATGCTGATTGGACACTAGAAGTTATTAATCTTTTTTTCCTTTTTTGGTAGCACTGGCTTACTGATGCTGGCAGTGATCCAGCAGTATGTAAAAAGATACATTGTGGAATCTGAGTGCCCATTTTCTCACTCAAAGGGGCATTTTTTATATTAAAACCATGGTCTTCTCTTACCTGCATCTCATACTGCACAGGGAAAATAAGGTCAGTTAGCAATCCAAACCACTACTGTGGCATTAATAGCATTGTATAACCTGAGCCTCTTAAACAGCATACTTTTAGTTTTTTCTCCTCAAATAAAGTTTTTATTCTTGTGAGGAGCAATCCAAACTACTGTTACTAATTCTAGGCTAAGGCTTGTGCTGCGAGTTAACTATATCAGAAAAGTTTGAGCAGTTAGATGCTAATAACAAGTGGTGAGTCATCTGACTTCAATAGCTCAGCTGCTGCTTAAAAGTAGATACTACGCTTGTTAAAGGCACAGTGCTCCATACGGTACTTTATATCCTGTTAAGCGGACCTTGTAAATTATTCAGGTTGCCTTTAATGTGTTTGGTCTGCTTTTAAGTTCTATTGGAGGAAGGGAAGCCTCACTCTCAGAGAAAACAGAAACCAACAAAGATGGTGTTGCAGTAACTATGTGCTTTGAAAGAATGGAGTACTATTACTGTCCAAGTTTGTTAAAGTCACTTCGGTATCTGTGGGTGAGTGGATTCTTTAGTTTAAATATTTGGTGCTTAGTTTGACATTTTAATTTAATTTCCAAAAACTTCCCCTACAAATACTAAACTGTAGAGAACAGTTACTTTTCAGATAGTCTGGAAAGTAACATTTCATGTTCTGGGAGAGATCTCTGTTTATTTTATTTGAAAATTTGGTTTCTTAATTGGAAATTAAAGGATAAAATAAGACATTATATGCACTTTTAATGATTCAGCAAATGCTTTAGTAACTGGAATTTACCACTTGTTTATGTCTAATATTGAAACTATCAATGAACATAGTTTTGCTAATTGAATATTCATAAACATTCCTCCCTGCTTACTTAAAAGCTATCCCTAAACGCCTAAAAATATTGCTTTCAAAAACATTTTCTAGCTGCCAAGCATGGCTACTGCCCAATATTTAAACATTATGGTGCGGCCAGTGCTGCTGGGTGTAGAATTGCACTTGACCATTGTATTTTAACAGGTTTCTTCCCTGTGAAGTCATTAAGGCCTAAATTCACTTTCTTGCTCTCATTAAACACCTATTCAATAAAATTTTAATAGGCTGTTTTTACTGTGGTATTCTACTTGCCTTAAATGGCTGCTTTTGCTCTTTGATTCTAACTGTTAATTGTTTTACCCTTTTACAAGTTTGACAGTATTTGAATAAAAGGAGTTAATTATTGAGATAAGCCTGTTACTCAATTTCAAAGGAATGCAAATTCTAAAATAACATTGAGGCTTTTTTTAACTTATACCAATATATTATCAAACAGAATGGTATGTTTAATCGAAGTTAGTCCCTTAAAGCATCACTTTTTTCATTTGTTTTTATAGATTAGTATACATGGCACTGTCTTCATTAACCTAATGATGTTTTCAGCTGTAGGATCTAAATATGTTAATAAAGATGCTGATCTGTTAAACTGCTGAATGTTTGTTGCTTATTGAGTTAAACTTTGTTTAGAAATAGGCAGCAGAGAATTTGCTTCCCTCATTTAAGGTGTAATTCAACAATTCCTTAGATATATGCCGAGTAGTAGTTGCCCACATGAGTAGCTGAGTGGGGACTACCTTTTGTAAGAAAATGCTTTGCAACTGAATAAGGAAGTAAGGATGGCAAAAGTGGGCCTTTTCTGTGTGAAGCACTAATTGCAAGCTTGTTTCTGATAGGCATTGCTACACAATACAGCATGCAGACCTTCAAATATTTCTTTGGTTGAGTTGTTTAGTTGTATAATTATAGATTCTTAAAAATCAAACATTCTTTAAATTGCATGCTTAAAAAAGTTGGACGACTATAATAGGCTTTTGTAAGTAGGTGGATATCCTGTATAGTTATCATTTCTGGCAAGCTGATAGATTTGTGTGAATGGCTTTGCTTTTGCAAATGTGTGGTGCATGTCTCAAAATAGGGTAATAAATCTGATTTTTTTTTTTTGGATAATCCAAAAAGTGGGGGAGAGCTTTCATAACATGTAACCTTAGTTTGCAGTAAACCAGACCTCCATTGTATTTTCAGGGTATGTCTGTGTTACCATAGATATCATGCATTATTTGTTATATATATTTTGATAGTTTATTACATTATACTCTATTAAGAACAGATATTTGATTTCTTTAAGCAAGTTTAATGTAATGTATTTTAGGCTGATGTTTTATCAGAAAGGTCTTCCTCCTGTGTAGTTTATTACACACATTAATCATACAACTCTCTACACCTATTTAATTTCTACAGAGTTACACTTTTGTTTTTGATTATTACTAAACATCTAATGCAGATCATGATAATTTCTCAACGTTCTTCTGCTGATGTTACAGGTGAAGGCTACTAAAGAGATAATGTGTCAGTTCTCTTTGTATATAATCAAGAGTAACTGGAGATGTCTGAATTAGTTGTCAAGCTTTGTATAGAGTTAGTTAATCCATTTTAGGGAACTGATATAACTTATTCATTAGGTGACCTACTTTAAGAAGTCATTACTTTTATTTTTGTAATCCTTGTATAACCACATTTTTTAAAAGGTACAATCTAAGAGTTACTTGCAGTTTCTCCCAGTGCGTGTGTGTATTTGGTGTAATTACTTCTGGTTAGTGGCAGAATCATCATAACTGAGTGTTCTAGGGAAGTAACAATTGTGAAATTCAGTGGTTCTAATCACTGCTTCCCCTCGCTTTTGCCATCTAATAGGAAGTTTAATTCTTAGTTATTGTTTTGGTGATGCGTGGGAAAGCTGTCAGGAATGCATTTTACATTTTTCCTGAATGCAGCAAGTTCCAGGGTCACTTGGAGTACTTGGAGGAACGATTGGTGGGCCAGCCATCAAGGAATTGTTTCCAAATACACTCATGAATGTAGTAAGGCTGACAAATCTAGGTTCCTGAGAAACATAGCTGATGTGGGAGGTGGTGATCCAAAAGAGAAACATTCTCTTAAGTACAGTAAAGCCTGCTTAAGAGACCACCTCTGAAGAGAGACCACCTGTCATGAGTGACTATTTGCAGAGGCCATGGAATACCACTGCTCTCTGGTATGCAAACCTTTGAAGAGAAGAGCACCTCTGACAAGTGACTATTTTTCTAACTCCCATGAGTGTTTGCTCTTGGCAGGTTTCACTATATCTTAGTCCAGATCCATGCAGAGTGTTGGAGATTAGAACATGAAGTTGAGTAGGCACTCAACAGGGGACCAGTGTAGTGAGTCGAGCATGAGCTCTTGACCTGTATAGCTTAGGCATCGTCTATACTACACACTTATGTTGGTATAACTACATCACTCGGGGGGTGGATTTTCTATATTTAAACTAACGTTTACAAACTAATATTGCAAAATTGAGCATCTTGTTAAACGAAATGAATTACATAATACTTGGGGGGGGGGGCGAGGGGTGAAGTATAACCCAAAGTGTGTTCTGACCACTGGACCTTACAGTAATTTTCTTTTTTAAACCTTTATGTTAAGGTTTCTTCTTCAGATGGTCCCAAAGGGAGAGTCAGCTGGTTAAGGTGCATGCTTACACTACATGTTACAATGACAGCATCTTGATATGTTAAAAGAAATAAAACTACCGAAGAGTCATTGTTCTTGAACCATAATATAGAAAAGTGCAACCCTTGTAAAATGCCATCTATAATAGCTACGGTTACAGAGATTGCAGATATTACTACTACTGGTATGTGTTATAAAGACTGACTAAGCTGCTTTTTCATTATAGGAGGTCCAATCCTATAAAATAAACTTAGTTCTGTCACCTACATCCCTACATGTCTGTTCTCCACGCTGCTGATCTACATGTATCTATCTCTCTCCTACCTGTCTTTTCTTTCACGTCACCCTGTCTCTTCACTTGATTGGGAAACCATTTTATCCATGCTTTAAGAAAATATCAGCTCAGCTCTATGGCAAATTCATGACTTAGCAACAGCCGTGGTATACGTATCCATAATGAGCCTCCCAAAGCGTGCAATTCATCCCTTCCCCCACTAAATTAGAAGAGAAGGCTTCTCATTCCCGTAGGGGTGTCTTTTTTGTGTGTACATATTTACTGGCCCAACTTTGTACATGTTCCGATATTTAGATCACACTTCAAAATTAAGGTGTTCATTTGGGCTGCCTACTGAATTTGTGGATCATTCTCCCTGTATTTGTGGCTGGTACAGTATAGAGCATATTGCATCTGCTTAAACCTAACCTGGGATTCTCCTACAAGAGAGACAGTATCTCTCCCTATGCACAGCTGCTACACTTGGGAGCAGAAGTCTTCATCTGGAGCTTTTTTGGTACATAAAAGGGAGTTGTTGGCAGAGTGTTCTCTGAGAGCCCCTTGACTTTGGAATTCACTCTCTTGTCCCTGTCCCCAACTTGTCCAGAATAGTATGAATTTGTTGACCTTCTGGGCACACTGCCTACCCCATCTCTTTAAAAAGCTGGGTTTTTTGGGGGTGGGGGGGAGGCGGTATTGTAAGAAACTTAAGGGCGGGGGAGATTTATTCTGCATTTTTTTCTTGCTGGCTTATGGTTTCCTGTGTGTGTGGTTTTATTATTGTTAGCTGTACTTTTGATGGCAGGGTAACTGAAGAGATAGGAGACTCACGTTTAAGTCTAATATAAAATCATCAATATCCATATAGCAAGGGAGTATCACTGGCATTAGTAAGACAGTAGTGCCAACAGAGGTAAGCTTCCCCTCACATAAATATGATTAAATGAAGCACTGTCATGCAAACTCAATTTTAGGAGCTGTTTAATGGCAGCTGACTTTAATTTGTGTAAAATCCCTCTTCCAGCACTTAGCTAGTGATTTAAAGTTGGTGTGGAAGGAAGTGGAATCCTTGGAAGACATCCGAGTCATTACTAAAAATAAAAATAGATTTTTATGTAGAACTTTAATTATTAAGCAAAACCATTTTCTGATTAGAACACAAGAGAGCGCTGTTACACTACAATAACTAATGTCATTGCTGGCAGGGTTCCACTCCTTGTCTATTTTAATTGGATAATTTGCATAAGTAAAAATGGCGGATCAAACCTTTTTGCTATAATTGGAAACTATATTAAGTATAATTTCCTGTACACTTTTGTATAAGATACACAAAACTCTCACATTTGCTGTAACTCAGAGACAGTTTTTACATTGAATAAGATAAATATTTGTAAACAAGAGATGAGGAGAAAGTATGTGTGTCTTTGTTTCTTTTTTCCCCCAATGTTCTAGGATTGGAAAACAAAACAAATTAAGAGCACACTTCTTATCCTGAAACAAATTTAAAAAAATGAATTATTTAACCTGGTTTCGATATCTGTGTAACCTGATTTCCTCAACTAAGACTTTGATCTAAACTTGTTTTGACTCTTTTTCTGCTTTCCCAGGCTGCTGTCTGTGCCATTAATGCTGGGAGACAGCCAAGTTCCCACTATTGTTTCTATTCTCTCAGCAGATTTGTGACTTGTTAATACAGCCAGTACATGTTTACTGTATGAAAAGAAATGGCATTTTAGAGAGCTACTTGAGCGTGGTGAAAGTAGTTCTTTGTATTAGACTCTCCTCAAAATATGACAAAAGTTCATAACGTAATGCAAAGTTGCCCTGAAAATGTAACTTCAGCCAGATCCTGGAGCCTTGAGTGAAGTTTGCAAAAACAGGCTGGTTTATAAATAAATGAGACTGCACTTTTCACAAAGCATGACAGATGTTAATAAATGTAAGGTATATTCCTATAGCTTGCTTATATAAAATTACAGTTCATAATAGGTAACCAAGTACTAAACAAATTTTGTAAATACAGAACAGACATTAATGCAGCTGCATCTGAAGTAGCACATAGTATCTATTTCGTACTGCTTAACATGACTGCCTTAGAATTGAGGAAAGGAAATAAAATGTATCCAATTGAAAATACTGGAAGAATTTCAGTAAGCAGAATAGCCTTCTAAACTGATATTGGGCCCAGACATCAGAGCAAACTATGTACTTATCCTAAAAGACATAAACTTAGTCATTTTCGAAAATGTTACCAGTCTACCCCAGCTGGACTTTTTTCCATATTATGAGTCTTTCTTTAAAGCATTTGTAATTATAAAATTTTCCCCAGCAATGGTGAGCATTCCATGGGCAGAGGCACATGTGTATGAGAGAGTGATACCAAATTCTTCAGCCAGATGGCAATAAAAAGTCCCACTTCTTGTCTTGATATCAAGGAAGGTTTAATGCTTCTTAAATAATGCAGTTTAAAAGTATGGTGTTTTTTTGGCTGACTGGTTTTCAGTAATTATGTCCAAACTATCACATAACATAGGGTTTTCAGTAATTATGTCCAAACTATCACATAACATAGCTTGTTCCAGTAAAATGTGCAAGATTATCTTTTATCCTTCACTGCTTGAGGTTAAGCCATGATTGTGTCATAGAAATAAACACGAATTGTCAATATTCCTTGAGGAAAGAGTAGGCTGTTTTCCAATACATTTACTATATGCACGCTGGTGCGGGTTTGCAATATGATAAACAACCAGTAGTTAAAGCTGGGCGATAAATTGTATGAAATTTCACTTTGAAGTTGTACATTCTATTGCTCCATGGAAAACAATTATTTGAAATAGATGGGAGGATTATGCAGGTTGCATGAGTTGTATTGGCTTTTTTTTATCCATTATTCAACTATAACTCTCTGTCCAAAGGCCTGTTTAATACTTTTACATATACATGTGTAGGCCAGGTCCTGGCCTTAACAACATCTGCTTATCTGTCTACAGTAAGGAATCCCTTGGCATAGGGGAATTTCCAGTTGTTATAGGGTGGGCCCAGGGACTTCCAAACCACCTGCTCGCTACTTGTATTGACTTTTTCTGTGGTGAAGTCAGCAGTTAGTTGTTTAACAGTGCATACTAACACAACAAAACACTTCAGGGCAGGAAGTGATAACCTAGATAAATCAAAACGACATGATGGAATTGTAGGGAGGCAGAGTGTAATAGTCCAAACTGGAATTTTCTCTGGATGCCAGATTTAACATCCCTTCAATTGCAAAAAAAAAAAAAAAAAAAAAAAATTGTCAAGGGATTTTTAATGACTGTTACTACATGGGCCTGAATTAGCAATAATACTTGACTTATATCAATCAACTTGAGATGATGCTACTATACTTTGAATTCCTGTCCTTCTTTTGCTTATTGAGATGGTTTGACCTTGAGCCTCTATGTATAGCAAATTATTTTAGTAGTTTCTCCTTGTCTTTGTAGTTTTAAACAGAAGTAATTTATACTGCTGTTTCGTCTTTTCATTCATCGTTAGCCTTCCTTGAGATGGAGGAGGAAGAGGATTGTTTAATCTTAGTTCCACGTTCTGCCCTCCAAAAAACATGCTCAGCCCCTGTTGTAATCAAAAATACTTTCATGTAGCCAAGAGCAGAATTTGGCCTTCAGCATTCCTTTGTATAGATTCCTTATGCAAATAGTTCTTTCAATGCCTGTAAATCTTGTATTGTATTTCTTGATGACGTGTGTTGATGATCTTGACCTGTGAGTTATTTATAATTTCCAGCATAGTCTCTTTATGCTGAATCAAGATGCATTAATGCCGTGTGCATTTTCTGAATAATACAAAAGGGAGACCTTGAAAATGTTCAAATCGGATTGTTTTTTTTCCTTGCAGCTTCCAATCCACTATTCTGAGGAGAGATTGGATTTACCAAAGCAAAGTACTAATATAAAAAACTCCTACCTACACAAACAGCAATAAAAACACTTGCAGATCTCTGAAACAATGTATTTCAAAATGAGAATCTAATGCTAGATCTCTTAAATATAAACATTTCTGAAATTGTCCTCTGTTGCATTTACAGTTCTGACATTTAAAGGAAATAAGGACCAAAGTATCTGCTCACTAGTCTTTCTTTTGGTAATTTGCAGTGGATGCCATGCAATGATCTCACCAAGCAGGGCAATAATAAAATGGGAGTGGAACTCCTTCTGTGAAATTAGGAGAACTCTAACTTAATAGAAATCTGAAAGCAAATGCAAACCCTGCTCTTCCACAGACTCCTTATGTGAGTATCTCTGTGCCTCAGTTCCCATCCGGGGATAATAGCACTTTCCAAACTTGCAGGATTTTGTGACAATAAATAAAGATTGCGAGGAGCTCAGATACTATGGTGATGGAGGCTTTTATTTGGTCTTAACTGAAATATTGTCACTTCCTTCAGATAACAAATTCACAACATCAGCTGTCCATATATATATGCAATTTCCCTTGTTCTCCCTTTTTGATATTTGGATTTTCTCTCTTCCTTTTTCTTTCCTTTATTATAAACAGTAATAAGTCACCCAGACCAGATGGGATTCACCTAAGAGTTCTGAAGGAACTCAAATATGAAATTGCAGGACTACTAACTGTAGTCTGAAACCTGTTATGTAAATCAGTTTCTGCACCAAATGACTGGGGAAGGCAGGAAGCCGCGGCCAGAACATCCCTCGGCTCGCGCCGCTTCCTGCCTCCCGCATTGGCCTGGGACTGCGAACCGCGGCCAGTGGGAGCCACGATCGGCCGAACTTGCCGACGCGGCAGATAAACAAACCGGGCCGGCCCACCCTGGCGAGCCGCGAGCCACCGGTTGCCGACCCCTGGGCTAGATAATAAGACAGAAAATATCATATTGCCTCTATATAAATCCATGGTACGACCACACCTTGAATACTGCGTGCAGATGTGGTTGCCCCATCTCAAAAAAGATATATTGGACTTGGAAAAGGTTCCGAAAAGGGCAACAAAAAATATTAGGGGTATGAAACGGCTTCCATATGAGGAGAGATTAATAAGATTGGACTTTTCAGCTTGGAAAAGAGACAACTAAGGGGGGATATGATAGAGGTCTATAAAATCATGACTGGTGTGAAGAAAGTAAATAAGGAAGTGTATTTACTCCTTCACATAACACAAGAACTAGGGGCCACCAAATGAAATTAATAGGCAGCAGGTTGAAAACAAACAAAAGGAAGTATTTTTTTTCACACAATGTACAGTCAACCTGTGAAACTCCTTGCCAGAGGATGTTGTGAAGGCCAAAACTATAACAGGGTTCAAAAAAGAACTAGATAAGTTCATGGAGGTTAGGTCCATCAATGGCTATTAGCCAGGATGAGCAGAGATGGTGTCCCTAGCTTCTGTTTGCCAGAAGCTGGGAATGGGCAACAGGGTATGGATCACTTCATGATTCCCTGTTCTGTTCATTCCCTCTGGGGCACCTGGCATTGGCCACTGTCGGAAAACAGGATACAGGGCTAGATGGGCCTTTGGTCTGACCCGGTATGGCCTTTCTTACAGAAAGTTTGTGAGGTTCCCCAATATACAAATAAGGCTACTTGATGTCTGCCTCAGAGCTTACATTTGAAATGAAGGCCGGATGCAACAAAACAGTAGAGGAATGTTTGAAGAGGGACAGGTTGACAGTGATAAGATTATGTGGATGCTGAGCAAAGACTTGTGTATGCTATGGTGGAGCAGAAATTTGAAAAGCTAACCTTTTTTTAAGTGCAAGTAGAAATAAATGCCATTGTTTCCTTTTTTTTTTTTTTTTTTTAAAATTTTCTCTCTACCAGTTTGTGGTTAGTTTTCTTTTGCATTTATTAAAACAGCGATTCCAGGAGAAGTGGGTTTTTTCCAGTTGAAAAAGATCCAGAAATGTTTTGACAGATTCTTCAGGGGCATTGCTGAACACACACATCTTCTTTGATTGCTTGAGATTTGGCCAGTCTGAGATGTAATGTGTTATAATCTTAGGTCTTGGCTACACTTACAAATTTGCAGCGCTGCAGCAGGGTGTGAAAACACACCCTCTCCAGCGCTGCAAATTGCGGCGCTGCAAAGCGCCAGTGTGGTCAAAGCCCCAGCGCTGGGAGCGCGGCTCCCAGCGCTGTACGTTATTCCCCACAGGGAGGTGGAGTACGGACAGCGCTGGGAGAGCTTTCTCCCAGCGCTGGTGCTTTGACTACACTTAGCGCTTCAAAGCGCTGCCGCGGCAGCGCTACCGCGGCAGCGCTTTGAAGTGCTAAGTGTAGCCACAGCCTTAGTCTGCAGTCTGGCTAGACTAATAAACCTGTATTTGGTTAGAGATCTTTACTGCAGTTTACAGATTTTAATGTAAATATATTTATCATATGCTCAAAAAAAAAATCAAAATTTTTGCTGCAGACTTTCCTGATGTGTCCCTCCCCTCCCTGTATAAAAAAAACATAATCATTCAAAGTACTATCGTATATTTTTAGCATGGCCTTCAGTTTACACACTCATACAGTGTTTACATGGAAACAATTCAGAGTGCATATAGAGGTGTAGGGGGTGTGTGTGCGTGCGCAAGGGGATGTTTTCCTGGACATTTTAAATAGTTTTGCCTTTAGGAAAAATATATTTTTCTTGGAATTTATATTTTGGGGATGATATCTATGGTACTGTGGCTCATCGACTCATAGATTTTAAGCAAGAAGGGACCACCATGATCATCTAATCTGATCTGCACACTGTTGGCCACAGAGTCTCAGCTTTCTACTTCTGTAATAGACCTGTAACCTCTGATTTGAGTTACTGAAGTCTTCAGATCATGATTTAAAAGCTTCAGTTCATAGAGAATCCACCAATTAAATGCTTTAGTGAAGAATCACTAATCTTACATTTTCAAAAACTTGGATTAAAGCTTCTTACTCTTCTTTCCTCCGCAGCATGGGGCAGGGGTCGCTTGCTGGAGGATTATCTGCTACTTGAAGTCTTTAAATCAGGATTTGGGGACTTCAACAGCTGAGTCAAGGGAGAGAATTATTTCAGGAGTGGGTGGGTCAGCTTTTGTGGCCTGCATCTTGCGGGAGGTCAGACTAGATGATCATAATGGTCCCTTCTGATCTTAAGTTCTATGATTCTAGGTTAATTAAGATTTCAGTTTGTAAGAGAGGGAGTAAAACCAGGTAAAAAATCAATACTTTTATAAATCATTTTAAAAATAAGAGTGAAAAAGATGCAAGAGTTTAATATCAGAGGGGTAGCCGTGTTAGTCTGGTTCTGTAGAAGCAGCAAAGAGTCCTGTGGCACCTTATAGACTAACAGACGTTTTGCAGCATGAGCTTTCGTGGGTGAATACCCACTTCTTCAGATCTTCTGAAGAAGTGGGTATTCACCCACGAAAGCTCATGCTGCAAAACGTCTGTTAGTCTATAAGGTGCCACAGAAGAGTTTAATAGTGATTTATGGCAAAATTTTATTTCAGTAATATGTAGGGTGACCAGACGTCCCGATTTTATCGGGACTGTCCCGATATTTGCTTGTTTGTCCCGCGTCCCGACCAATGTTAGGTCGGGACACTGGACAAACAAGCAAAGGCTCCGGAGCCCGAAGGGCTCGCGCCTTCCCCTGCCCCGACTCCGCCCCCTCCTTCCCCCATTGGATCCTTCCCCAAATCCTCGCCCCCATCCCCGCCCCCCCCACTGCCCCATTGTCTCCCTCCCCAAATCCCCGCCTCTTTCCAAGCATGCCATGCCCAGGAGACTCAGGGGAGTGCGGGGCCGGGGTGAGTGTGAGTCTGGCCTGGCCCCGAGCAGGCAGGACTCGGGCGCGGTACCTGGAGGGAGAGTAGGGGTGTGGCCCGTGGGGCTAGGTGGCGGCTGTTCTCCCCACCTGGGCAGGGGACTCGGGAGCAGCCGCTGCTGCAGCTCCCACTGCTGCGGGGGGAGGAAGTGGCCAAGCACGTGGCGCTCGGCGGCTGCGGCTTTGGTGCCCGGGCCCGAACCCCCCGAGCCCGGGCCTGCTGCGGGGCAGCGCGCACACTGCGCTCAGCCCCTGGCCAGTCGCGTCTGGGCTGGCTGCCCAGCTGGTGCAATCCCGTGGCGGAGGCATCGGCAGCCCAGTCCCGTTCGTTCCCCTGCAGGACCCGAGCGGGATGCGGGGGGCTGGGGCCTGCTGCCCCCACTCCGAGGCCGCCCGCAGGATTGCACCAGCTGGGCAGCCAGCCCAGACGCGAGTGGCCAGGGGCTGGGTATGCGCAGCGTGCGCGCTGGGTCCCCGCAGCAGGCCCGGGCTCGGGGGGTTCGTGGGCGCCAGAGCCGCAGCTGCCGAGCTTGGCCAGCGGCCGCTTCCTCCCCCCGCGGCAGTGGGAGCTGCAGCAGCGGCTGCTCCCGAGTCCTGCTGCCCAGGTGGGGAGAACAGCCGCTGCCTGGCCCCGCAGGCCACCCCGTACTCTCCCTCCAGATACCGGGCCTGAGTCCTGCCTGCTCGGGGCCAGGCTGGACTCACACTCACCCCGGCCCCGCGCTCCCCTGAGTCTCCCGGGCCTCCCTCCAGCGCTTGCGGAGGGAGGAGGAATCGGGGGTGGGGGATTTTTTTCTTTTTTTTTTTTGCTCTGCCGCCATTTTTTCCCCCTCTGCCCCCGCCCCGCCCCCCCGCGTCCCGATATTTGACCTGGGTGATCTGGTCACCCTAGTAATATGGCAGTCTGTTTTACCTCTTGGACTGGAAGTGTCACCAGCAGATATGCACTCTCTCGTTGACCCTGTGTCACAGGATGTCACTTCAGCTACCAAGTGAGCAGTGCTGCGTAGCCTGTTTTCATGTCTCCTAGTCACAAAATAAACAGACTATGTACGTTTACACCACATGTACCTTTTAATCCTCAGTTTCCACACATTGTGGACATAGGACAGATATACAACAGAAGGAACCTTTCACCCAGTTTTTTTCCCTCTCTGTTCACCCTCTAAGCTCCTCCCTTTGCTTCCTGTTTCTCTCAATTATATATCCTCCCCATTACTAAGCCCATTAGCCCAACAATTGCCACCAAATGTCAGTAATCCCTCCCACCCTCCATAATAGGTTGGTTGATTCCAGTTAAGCCTGCAGCCTTCTCTGCGCTACAGCTAGTGGTGTTTCATGCCTACCTCAAAGAGAGAGTGTGGTAGTGGAATTTTTCTCTTCCAAGCAGTAGCAGCCTCTTGCAAAGTAACATGAATATTGACTAGGGATGTAAATATTTTTAAAAGTACCCATTTAAACTATTAAAATTATATGGGTTAACCATTTAGTTCACAATCTACCCCTGGCTTGGAGAGGTGGGGAGGCTCACTCTGCTCTCTCTCCTCAAAGGTGGAGTACAGTGGGCTGGGGGACAGTTTGCATGCGCATGGCTGGGTGCTCTGCGCCTTGCTCTGGTCCCACCCCTTGCTCTCTGAGTTACTAGACACTGCAATATATTAACGATGAGACTAATACTTATCAGTTAACTGGTTAATATTTTACTTTATCTTCTTGTCAGTATTAGGGATGTATGTATATGAAGTGTATTATTGCTAATCTAATCTTTATATTCCACATTTGTTAAATTTAACCATATAAAAATGTGTGTTCTGTGTCCTCCTTGTGGGAATGTGCTGATCTAGCTACTTACACAAATCTTGGAAGGAGAAATCTTCTTAAAATTCATTATGAATAAGTTTGGAACCTAGCAATAAGATTTTTAGGAAATAACCATTGCTTTGGAGCAGACACTTGAAATTTGGCATTTGATGGCATTTGTATCAGAAATGTGCCTTTTGCTGAACCCATGAAAATCTGCCCAAATTTGGCCAACCTTCAAAGATTTTAGCTGTTAAGTTCTAGCATGTGCAAACTGCAGGGGTTTTTTTTTTCTCTTCAATGGCAGGGGTCCTGTGAAAAAAACAGCATGTAATCATGTAACTGAAGACTATATCATCACGCGTGTGTACAAGGGGGCTGAATTATGGTTGCACAGATAACCTTAACTGTGGCATTTCCTAACTTTTGAGTGCCCCCCCCCACTGCTATCTTGCCCCGTCACTACGGTATTTAAGTAGTTTTGGGACGTTGGATATATGTACAGGGGAAGTGTAGATGTGTACCACACAGTCAAGGCTTATGTCGGCATGCTTCTGTGGATTGGAGGTTCTCAGTTTAGATGTGTGTTCTATGTGATCACTGCACTCTGTGCAAAAGGTTGTTCATTTATTGAAGGATGGCTCATGTGCTTACTGTTTGTTTATTTATTTATCTGTATTATAGAAGCTCCCAAAAGCCCCAGACAGGTTCAAGACCCCTTTGTATATGGTCCCTGCCCTAAGAACTTAAAACTAATTTGAAACAAGATTGAGCAAGTGAGTGTAACAAACCAATGAAGGGAATCTTGGAAGGAAGACTGCGAGGGGTAGTAAGGCCACCTGGTTGTATTGTTTGGCTGTTGCATATCTCTCTAGTTCCAGATCACAGTCCTGTTCATTCTCACTTGTACAGTAACTCCTCACATAACGTTGTAGTTATGTTCCTGAAAAATGCTACTTTAAGTGAAACGATGTTAAGTGAATCCAATTTCCCCATAAGAATTAATGTAAATGGGGGGAGGAGGGTTAGGTTCCAGAGAAATTTTTTTCACCAGACAAAAGACATTATATACATATCCAGTATATGTTTTAAATAATTTTAAACAAACTGTGTAATGCTCTACTCACCAATGATGATTGAAGCTTGGTTGAGGCGAGGCGTAGTGGGGTCGGGGCACTGGGGCTTGCTCCACTCCGCCCGTCCGAGCTCCTGCTGGGGAGCGGGGTCGGGGGCTTGCCCACTCCCCAGCTGGAATGCTGGGGGGCGGAGTGGGCTAAGCCCACACACCCTGACCCTGCCCCCCAGCTGGAACGCCATATGGGTAGAACAGGGCAAGCTCCCACTCCCCGAGCCTGCTCCCTGGCAGGAGCACCAGGCGGGCAGGTGGAGCGGGGTGAGCAACCTTATAACAGAACGTTGCACGACTTTAAATGAGTATGTTCTCTAATAGATCAGCAACCTAATAACGAAACAATATTAACCGGGACGACTTTAAGTGAGGAGTTACTGTATGTACACCCTTGGACAAAACACTTAATGGTGGGTGAGCTGACTAAATATGAGATAGGTGAAATATTTACAGTTAAAATAGTTTTTGACAATCCAAAGAAGCCTGGGGATTTCATAAAGAATGTTTGTTCTGAGTGCATTTTGTTAGACAAGTTTTGGACCAGCGGAAAAAATGCATAACTAAATTTGTCTGGACACCGTAACCTCTTATTAACAAACTTCAAGACATTCGTCTTAATAGCTAAATGAATACAGAACAGTTAAGCAATAAAAATGCTTTACACTGACAAAAAAACTTGTTAAACATTTTTGGCAAGTGTAGACAAGTTAAAGACTATTCAGCTTTGAAAGCAACAGGTGTTATTTCATTATAAATATATCCCTGTAATTAAAATGAGGAATGACATTTCATATTAACGTTTTCTGAGTCATGTCAACCACACTTCTGTTGAGATGGTCCATCTAATATTGACCAAGTCAGAGTAAACTTAGACTTCTAGTGCATTCAGAATTTCTTATTTAACAAAACACCCCAGTTTCCAATTCTGGGATTTAAATATCAGCATTATAGCAATTTAAGTAGTTAACTTAAAATCCAGTGTGGCTTTCTTCAAAATGTATTCTAGAATGTTCTTCTGACACAGGGTTTTTATTTAATTTCCTTGACTTGTGGTGGTGATTGGTTGTCTTTATATTTTGTAGTGTTCACACGTGTGCCAGATATGCTTCACAAAAACACTAAGACAAATCTTGGCCTCAAAGATCTCATAATTTAAACAATGGATTTAACAGGCAAATGAGGTTACAACATACATCAGGAAGGGTGGTGGTTGCTGGGTGGGGGTGGAGCAGAAGGCAGAGTTGCAGATCACAAAATACAGAACAAAGTGTGTGACAGCCAGACAGAATATTCACAGTTGAGGGACTCCTGCTATGGAATGAACTTCCAGAGAAGATTAGATGAATCCAGAGTCTGACTGTCTTTAGGAAATGCTACAAAACTTTCCTTTTTGATAAAGCTTTTCTACCATGACCCAAATGACATTCACATTATCAGCTTTCACCTTTATTTGTTTTGCCAAAGTAAACAAATCATACCTAGAGTTAAGATAGAAATGTTTTCCAAAAATTCCATATTTTTGACATAAGTAGCCTTCCTTTATAAATGTTTACTGAAAGACACAACATTGAGTGTTTTATCAAATAATACTTCATATGACAACAGCTTCCCCTTAGAATATCACATGCACAGAAATGAAACTTTATTGGAAAACTGTTTCAGAAAGTTTTGAAAAGAAAGTAGGAAAATGCTCAGGCAACAGGTTTTTTAAAAGAAAAATTTCTCACCTGTTTACTGAAATTCAATATGTAACTAAATAACAAGAAGAATGTTCTCTGATTTGTTCCCAGCCAGTTGTCAAACATCTTTGATTTCGTTTGTGCAGCCCTTCAGTCAGGAGACCATATAACTGGTTGTGCTTTCAGGCTAGGAAATACTTTACAACTAGGTGGTTTTGCTTCCCGTTCCCAGAGACTGAGTCTAAAAATTCTCAAGTGAATTTAGTGCTGTGGTGAAGTGTTGAATTGCCAGCCACGGACACTGAAATTCTGTAGTGTTGATGTACTTTGGTAACAGTTTGTCAATTAGTGTTGGTGATGGTGGATTGTTTCGCGATGTGGACAACTTCCTGCTAAGCATTAGACTAAGATGAACCCATTTCATGTATGCTGACATGCATTTCATTAGCAACTTGGAGGGGTGTGGGGGTGTGGGGGGGAAGGAAGGAGATGATTGCAGGACCCATTGTCTGACCTTTGTTTTCTTGGCTAGTCCCTTTGAGTGTGTGTAACTGTAGAGGTGCACTTGTAAAGTAGGAAGATGGTGATGCGTAACACTCTGGCTGCACATTGTTGGATCATTTTATTATATTTTGGAAAGGTGGGGGAGGCAAGGAAGAGAAAAGTAGAAGCTCTTCAGAACTGCTTCTACATTTGGTGCTTGTGCATTGAAGGTCCTTTATCAGTTTTAATATTTTAACTCTTGATATTCTTAACTGTGACTGGTAGTGATTCTCATTGTGAGCTGAGGAATGTTGCTGTTTTCTGTTCTTTTCTTTCCTTAATTACTGTTGTCTTGCCACTCCTTGTTCCTTCTGTTGTCCTCTAATTTCCAGCTGATAACCCTGTAAATATGCCTAATCACAGTGAGATATGGCAGCCAAATCTGGGGGGTGACCACAGGAACACTGTATTTAAAGTCACCAATCTCTGCCTTGCAATTGCTCCCTGTAGTGAGGAGTTTGCTTGATGCTTTTCTTTGCCTCTAGCAGGGAACTCTTCCTCCTTCCTCTTTCCCCCCACCCCCCTCTGCTTTTTTTTACACATAAATGGAACACAGGCTGAACCTACATTAAGGAGACTTCTTTGGAACTCTATCTCTTCTCCAAAAAGTAGCAGTTTAGTGGCCACTGGTGCAAAGGATAAAACCCTCCTTCCCCTTTCACTGTACCTGAGGAATTGTGTTGATTTGGGGCATTCTCCATTTCTGCCTACCCTGGGAGCAAATGATACTTGGTATTCAAATGATCTTTCCCATGTACAGAGCCGGCCTTACGGGGTGGGTAACCACCAAGGGCACTATGGTCACCACTCCACCTGCTGCTGTTCCATCTGTTGAGCGGCTGCCCAGTGCTTGGGGAGCAGTACTTAAAGGGTGCCAAAGAAAGTTCTCCCAGAGCGCCATTTTCCCTAAGGCAGGCCCTGTACTGTGTTGTGCTACAGAATGCCCAGTGATGGCTACGGCTAATGCCCCTAAAGTTTGTTTAATGACTGCTCCAGTCCTTATCCCATCTCCTGATGCTGGTGCCTGGTCTGAGGTGGTATTTTGTATGTGGACAAATATCTTGCCTAATAAGAACTGGACCACTTCTGATGAACACTTAACAATCTGATTGCCTGGTTTGGGTTTGAATTGATGTTTATGAAAAGAAATATCTTGTAAGCTATTACAAATCGTGTGAGCCATCAGATCCCAAATTAGTGTTCCTACACTATGATAATTCCATTATATAGGATTTTATTTCTATTACGATACATTTTCCCTCAAGTGTTAGAGGAAAATGCATTCTGGTAATCTGGGCAAACATTTTAAAGTATTTGAATGTAAGCTAATGTGTGCATTTTTTTAAATATAAGCCATTTCCTGTACCTTTTGAAAAGCTTTATCATCACTCTAAACTCTATTACATTCTTTTTGGGATGATGATACCTAGGGAGTATTATTGTAGTCCTCCAAATAACTATTAAAAAAAAGTCCTGTAATTAGAAAGAGCTAGGTTTTTTTATATAATATTTTTCCACCTTTTCTTTTCAGCTATTTATTTGTATGAATGTGTAGATGTGCAAGATTCCTGAACATTGATTCATAACTTGTTGCCAACACACACTCTCCTCATCCACTGGTCACTTAGATGCTGGCTGTAGAATATAACAATAAAAACAAACCACATGGGGGAGGAAAACCAAAGCTATCAGTGGAAACTGCTGCCTCTGTTTTGTAATTGAGTGCAAAAAAAAAAATTATTAGGTGCATTAGTAGGTGCATTAGTGCCCTGTATTCAGCCTCCCCTCTTCCCCCCCCCCCCCCCATTTTCAGGACAGTAAACTGGATTTAAAATGTCCCAAATGGGCATCATTGAAAACTAAACCCACAAATCTAAAATCGTCAATAGGAAACTAAATAGAAATCGAAAACAAGCATTCTGTTTAAACATTACCAGAGATAACCACTATTTCAGTTTACACAAGAGATTCCATTGCAGGTAGGTGCTGAACAAAGTCCTTGCACTCGAATTCTGAGCTGAAAACACCACTACTGTTCCACGTCTCGGCCTTTCTTGAGCAGGCGTAGTCACTTGTTTTATGTGGCAATTGTAGACAAGGAGATAGATAAAAATAATTTGATATGTGTCCTAATTTGTTGTGTATATTTAGTGTTTGTTGCATTACAGAAAAGATCCCCTAGCTTTTGGCTGTGCTGAACTCTGTGGATTCCTTCTTGGTGTCTGAATGAACGAGGTAGTGTAAACAACTGAAGATAGGACAAACACAGGGAGAAAGACCACACTGATAAGTAGTCTAGATAGGAGGGTAAGTGAAACTGCTCTTCTTTTCTTTCAGTATAACCTGGGACACTGCAAAGGAGTCAGAATTCTGTTTGGAAAAAGAAAATAGACAAGTACAGATGCCTGAAAATGCAGGATCACAAACAATATTTCCAGTATGTTTTAATTGCTTGGGCCTAAGTGTAGCTCTTGGGCTAACTTTAACAGCAAGCAAACTCGGGGTTGAAACTTTGAACAGAGCAGGTATTTGCAGAAAGTACTGCTACATGGACAGGTAAAACCTTTGTTTATTCATAGAATCATAGAATCATAGAATCTCAGGGTTGGAAGGGACCTCAGGAGGTCATCTAGTCCAACCCCCTGCTCAAAGCAGGACCAAACCCAACTAAATCATCCCAGCCAGGGCTTTGTCAAGCCTGACCTTAAAAGCCTCTAAGGAAGGAGATTCCACTACCTCCCTAGGTAACCCATTCCAGTTCTTCACCACCCTACTAGTGAAAAAGTTTTTCCTAATATCCAACCTAAACCTCCCCCTCTGCAACTTGAGACCATTACTCCTTGTTCTGTCATCTTCTACCACTGAGAACAGTCTAGATCCATCCTCTTTGGAACCCCCTTTCAGGTAGTTGAAAGCAGCTATCAAATCCCCCCTCATTCTTCTCTTCTGCAGACTAAACAATCCCAGTTCCCTCAGCCTCTCCTCATAAGTCATGTGCTCCAGCCCCCTAATCATTTTTGTTGCCCTCCGCTGGACTCTCTCCAATTTATCCACATCCTTCTTGTAGTGTGGGGCCCAAAACTGGACACAGTACTCCAAATGAGGCCTCACCAGTGCTGAGTAGAGGGGGATGATCACATCCCTTGATCTGCTGGAAATGCCCCTACTTATACAACCCAAAATGCCATTAGCCTTCTTGGCAACAAGGGCACACTGTTGACTCATATTCAGCTTTTCATCCACCGTAACCCCTAGGTCCTTTTCTGCAGAACTGCTACCCAGCCATTCGGTCCCTAGTCTGTAGCAGTGCATGGGATTCTTCCGTCCTAAGTGCAGGACTCTGCACTTGTCCTTGTTGAACCTCATCATATTTCTTTTGGCCCAATCCTCTAATTTGTCTAGGTCCCTCTGTATCCTATCCCTACCCTCCAGCGTATCAACCACTCCTCCCAGTTTAGTGTCATCTGCAAACTTGCTAAGGGTGCAGTCCACGCCATCCTCCAGATCGTTAATGAAGATATTGAACAAAACCGGCCCCAGCACCGACCCTTGGGGCACTCCACTTGATACCGGCTGCCATCTAGACATGGAACCATTGATCACTACCCGTTGAGCCCGACCATCTAGCCAGTTTTCTATCCACCTTACCGTCCATTCATCCAGCCCAGACTTCTTTAACTTGCTGGCAAGAATACTGTGGGAGACTGTATCAAAAGCTTTGCTAAAATCCAGAAATAGTACATCCACTGCTTTCCCCTCATCCACAGAGCCGGTTATCTCGTCATAGAAGGCAATTAGGTTAGTCAGGCATGACTTGCCCTTGGTGAATCCATGCTGACTGTTCCTGATCACTTTCCCCTCCTTTAAGTGGTTCAGGATTGATTCCTTGAGGACCTGTTCCATGATTTTTCCAGGGACTGAGGTGAGACTGACTGGCCTGTAGTTCCCTGGATCTTCCTTCTTCCCTTTTTTAAAGATGGGCACTACATTAGCTTTTTTCCAGTCATCCGGGACCTCCCCCGATCGCCATGATTTTTCAAAGATAATGGCCAATGGCTCTGCAATCTCATCGGCCAACTCCTTTAGCACCCTCAGATGCAGCGCATCCGGCCCCATGGACTTGTGCTCGTCCAGCTTTCCTAAATAGCCCCGAACTACTTCTTTCTCCACAGAGAGCTGGTCACCTCCTCCCCATACCGTGCTGCAGAGTGCAGCTGTCTGGGAGCTGACCTTGTCTGTGAAGACAGAGGCAAAAAAAGCATTGAGTACACTAGCTTTCTCCACATCCTCTGTCACTAGGTTCCCTCCCTCATTCAGCAAGGGGCCCACACTTTCCTTGACTTTCTTCCTGTTGCTAACATACCTAAAGAAACCCTTCTTGTTACTCCTAACATCTCCGGCTAGCTGCAACTCCAAGTGTGATTTGGCCTTCCTGATTTCACACCTGCATGCCTGAACAATACTTTTATACTCCTCCCTGGTTATTTGTCCAATCTTCCACTTCTTGTAAGCTGTTCTTTTGTGTTTAAGACGAGCAAGGATTTCACTGTTAAGCCAAGCTGGTCGCCTGCCATATTTACTTCTCTTCCTACACATCGGGATGATTCTATCAGTGAGTCATCTTAAAAAATCATGAAAGCACATCAGACTTATATTGTTAGCCATGGAGAGAACTTCTGTAATTCTACAAAGTGCCTAGTTTCCAATCAATGACATGGGATTAGACCCAACATTTGGAGACATTTATATTACTGGCATCTATAGCCTGGTAAAAACATGGTGTACTTACTTAGCTTGGCCAAAACAGCTTCCCCTAACCTAGAGGTTTCTGAGACTTCTTCTCAGTGGTCCTGATTTTTGTAGCCTGTCAGGTTGAGTTAAAAACAGAGCATTAGAATTAGCAAAAGACATAATAATTCTAAAAAAACCTGAATAATACATCTGATGTAGAAGAAAAACCATCACATGTTGACTACAGGCCCTCATTATATTACATTAAACTAGTTTTATTCAGATTTTTTTTTAAAGCAATTTAGGCCTTTTGGTGTGGACTGAAAAACGGAACTCTTGAACTATGTTTCTCCAGCAGTTCTTGCAGTTTTGCAGGTTTCACTGCTGTGAAAGGATATGTGCACGTGTGGGGTAAGCCGTAGTGGTCAGACAGGTATGAGGAACAAGAAATAAAAATGAGGCTGTGAAAGGGAAAGGAGATCTATTCACAAATTTCAGACCATTTGAAAGTTTTTCTAAAATATTTGGAGTCTTATTTCATTTGTCAGAATACTGAAATAATTTTTAATTCATATAATGACTTAGAGTGGCAAATATTAACATTATGGGCTGTTATGTTATTGTTGTTAATAAATCTAACCTGGGACAACTGTCAACAGTATTAACAGTTCCTTCATAAATGCAGAGTTCAAAATATCTTGTAGACATGGAAGAGCAGAGTGCCAAAAATAAGGGGCACCTCAAAATATCTGTTAACTTAAGGATTTGTTGCATATGTAACAAACTGGCTATAGTGTGTGCCAAATGCAAAGTGAACCAGGAGCTGTGCTGCAAAGTCTGGCACAGTGTTCTAATTGTTTTTAAATAGTCTGCAGTGTCAAAAGCAGCTGGTTAAACTAAGTACCATTACTAATTAAAGAGAACCAGAATCACTGTGGAATGCAAGATCACTGCAGCCTTACAAGGGCAGATTTAGGTCTTGAACAGTTTCTGGAGCCAGAATGTAATGTAGTCAAAGAAACAAACAGAGCCAAGATGGAAGTGGTCTTTGCCAATATTTCAGCAAAAAATTAAGGTTTAGAGACAGGCTGATACATTGGAAAATTCTTAAACAGTAGATAGATAATTAATAATAAATTAATTCTTTAGCCATTGCTGTTTACCTAACTAGAGAGCTGATAGTGAAATTCTGGGTCATGACCGGGGAAACAGCAGGGGAATGGTTTTAGTTCTGACTTTACCCTTACACATGCTACAAAAGCTGAGTATCTGAGTTCCGCCAGCCACTGAGGTTTTATATTTTTGGTATGTTTCATTGCAGGCTGTGCTGATTGCAAGCCTATTCTAATCTGACCTTCCAATTCTGTGTAAACATTAACATAATTGCCCGTATTTGAAGGCGTGCAAGAACTGAGAGTTGAAAGCAGCTTTTGGAAAAATGTAATTCAGATATCTAGAATTTTGTTTGCACTGTGGGCAGAAAAAATGGGGATTGTTTTTCTTTGCACACAGTTGTATTTGTGAGTTGTAGGTGGAATAAATGTTAATAAAAGAAAAAGGGGTATCCAACAATGTCTGAATAATATAGTCACTTGCACTACTGTGCTAATTAGTCATACTGTGCTATTTAGCAATGCATGTTCATGGAAAGTGTTTTCTGGAATTGCAGACCTTTGACAAATCCAGGGTGACTTCAGCATGAGATAATCATCTTGTGCAGTACTACTTGTTGTGTTGGAACAACTCCTTACTTAGCTAAAGAGACTTCTGTACTGAAATGTTTGGAGGCTGGAAACTTGACATTCTCAGAGGATTTATAGAGTGGCGAGCATTATACTTCACAGAAAAAGCTTTAGAGAAAGCTTGTGTAGATTGACCAAAGGGAAAGTAAACAAAGCATGCATGTAACCAAAACAATGGCTTTAATTGAGTTGAGACGCACACATAAGGAGTTGCTAACACAACGTATTTTGGTAAGCCCCGAAACAGTAAAAACAAGTTAACATTTCTCTTCTATGTTCAGAAGATCCCTTCAGTATCAACACACTTTTATGATATACCATTCTCATAATTAATTCTATATATTAGCTTTACTGCGAAGGTGTTTTCCCCCTTCTCTTACATTCTGTTTTTAATAATGACCTGTGTGCTTCTTGCACATATGATGTATTTGCTTGGTTTAAGTTTTTCATAACTTAAAAACATGAATAATTATCCCTTGTCTGTTCCAGTATGGAAAATCACAGCTTTCAAAATCCTCTTCATTTATATCTTTGAAGCTTTGTTGCATTTTGGTTGGCTGTTGTTGTGGAGTTCTTTAAAGATCAGTTGCATCTTTTTGCTAACTAGAATGGGAGGGGAAAGCAATCCACGTAGGAAGGTAAACACTGCCAGGATCAGTCCTGACGCTGGCAGTGGCAAGTGGCGGATGTTTCTGAGGAAGGCGTTATGCTTCCACTCCATATAGTGCAGTGTAAGTTAGATGTCACTAGAATGCTCTAACCAGCATCATATTTACCCAGATACTGAAATTTTCCTGCATCTGATCTGCCTGCATTTGTCCTCATTACTTATTTTTACTGGTAAAGATGAACATGCTGCTGGGAGAGAGACTGAGACCATGAATTAAACTCCAAATCATGCATTTAATTTTAAATTTAAACACAAGCATTGAGTACACTTTGTGCTCCATCTGCTGCTTGAGATTGAATTCATTTTTTCCCTCATCTTTAAAGTAGCAATAAGATACTGCTTCTACTTTAGTTCTACAGACTATTTCCACAGTTTGAAAACACCACTCTATTAAAAGACTGCCATTTCATTCTCACTGTATGTGTTTGCTTATAGATAGGAATAGATTCTCTTGTACACCAACTATTTTTAACTAAGGCTAATACGCTCGTACACATTCTCATATGTAATGATGATAGCATGAGTTATGGAGGTGTCCTGAAATAGATAATTATGACCCCTTTGTGTTCTGTGCATAAAACATTGATGAAGATAATACATTTTTATATAAACCAGAACAAAAGAGGTTCTCTGATTTTTGTTTCTAGAGAGAGAATCTTGTAAAATTGTTTCTACCATAATGAAAGCAGTGGAAACACCTGATACTCAGAGGAAATATGTTGAGCTTTTATGAGCTTGTACAGTACTTGCAGTTAGCTACTAAGGTACAAGAACTAACCTGGATGTCTCTTCCCCACCAGTGAGGATGTCCTCCTGAGAATGTCCAAGGAAATTAAAGTATATTACAAATGGATAGTTAACAACACATTTTAATTACTTGAGTGAGGTGATTCACTGCAATAATTTTAATTTACCCCTGTTATTTGAGTTTGGTGTATCTTGATCATTTTAAAGCTTATTTAATAGTAATTATACAGACCTAAACACTACCAACTGTGCAGCTAACAGACAAAATGAATTCTAGAGTATTGGAAACAGTTACATATATGCTTTAAAGCAGAGGGTCTCACTCAACCTTTTTCATTCTGAGGCCACCGCCTACATGCCATAAAAACGCCAAGGCCCATCTGTGCCACAACAACTGGTTTTCTGCATATAGAAGCTAGGGCCAGCGCTATGGGGTAGCAAGCAAGGCAGTTGCCTGGGGCCCCATTCCACAAGAGCCGCTGTGAAGCTAAATTGTTCAGGCTTTGGCCTCAGCCCCGGGTGGCAGGGCTCAGGGCCCCTGACTTCAGATCCATGCAGTGGGGCATTGGCTTTCTAACACTGGTCATGGTTGGTGGACCCCCTAGAACCTGCTCACGCCCCCTCAGGGGGCCTCAGACCCCTGGTTGAGAACCACTGCTTTAAAGGACTTTTTATACACAGCTATAGAAGCTTCAGTTGCTTGTTCTGGGACTACTTCCTGTCAACACCTAGTTGTTTGATTAAGACATTTACTTAGTTTTGCTTCCATTAATTTCATTCTGGTAATAATTAGTTCTTGCATATGTGGGAGTAGTACACTATTATGTCTAGTAATGTGTTCATATGTGTGAAATTCCCCAGGGTGTAGTGTGGACTGCTGTGTCCCCTTAACTCTTCAGGCTTTGATGCCTTGAACACTGCTTTGCTGGTGAACAGAAATCCCTCCATGTAAACTCACTCTCAGCGGAATACATAGAATCATAGAATATCAGGGTTGGAAGGGACCTCAGGAGGTCATCTAGCCCATCCCCCTGCTCAGACCAGGACTAATCCCCAGACAGATTTTTGCCTCAGATCCCTAAATGGCCCCCTCAAGGATTGAACTCTCAACCCTGGGTTTAGCAAGCCAGTGCTCAAACCACTGAGCTTTGCCATCCATGAATTACATATAGGGCAACACCAGCATATCCCCGGTCCAAGTGTTGCTGCCCCAGAAATGTGCAATTTACACTGTTCAGTGTCCTCCTGGACAGTGTAAGCTCATAGTCATGTCATTGCAACAATGGATAGTGGTTACGCACCAGGCTTTTTGACCTAAGTAGAGATTCCTAAGAACTTCAACCAAAACACATGGCTTTAGATAAAACAATAAAACAAGTTTATTAACTGGAGAAAGATAGATTTTTAAGTGATTACAAATGATAAGACATAAAATTCAGAATTGGTTTAAAAAGAAATAAAAGGATAAATACACAAGCTAATTCCTAAACTTTACTAAGGCTAATAGGTTTAAAAGCAAGAAAGTAGTTTTTCTCACCAAAAGCCTAGTGCAGCCTGTTCTGGCTGGAAAACTCCCCTAGTTCAATAATGCTGCTTTTGTTTTTCAAGTGATATCGCTGCTGTGAGTAGAAATGGAGAAGGAGCGGTGATGTGGAGGTGTCTCTTGTATTTTTATCCCCTCCTCCTTTTTATGAGGGTTACCGTATCCCAGGGTGCAGACAAACAGCCTCCCGTGTACATGAGGTTTGAAGTGTTTCTGGGTTGAAATGTAAATTATTCATTTATACTTTCTCGCCCACTGGTGGTTGGCCAGTTAAGCAAGGTAATGGCTCTTTAGCATCTTGTTGGCATGCCAGTGTGTCTTTGTCTCTGAGAAAATGGTTTGTGGGCATTACCCAGAACTAAGACATGTTTCAGTAATAACCATATAGCAAAATCTCATAATTTTACATGCAGTGATGTTACATTTCAACAGGATAGTAATAATCAGCAGATTATGAATTTTCAAATGATATCTCACAAAGCACACTTTGTACAAAATATATCAAAACCATATAAAAGTGGTGAATATGAGATACAGGGTGTCACAATATGACACAGTTAAAGGAGTCTAAATTCAGTGTGGCAGATAGACTCAAATCAGTAATGGCACTGGTTTCTAAGGACAAATGAAGTAAAATATTCATAACAGCTTAATTTTTAAAGCGTTAATATAAAACAGAATGGGCCAGATTCTCTAAAGAGCTTTCAGCTCCTTTATGTCACACAGGCAGCAGAAAGGGGCAACAACCTGGCCACAAATGGTCAGCAGAGTTCCTCTGGCAAAGGGAATCTCTCTGCTGGAAACTACTGAGCTGGATCTCAGTCTGTGCACCTGCCTCCTTCCCTGCACTGGCAAAGATGGCTTGTCAGGGGCTTCGTGTAATTCAGCAGCGCTATGCCAATCCTCCATTGGGGTATGGATCACTAAGTACCCGGTGTCAGTAACACAACATGGAGGTGCCCAACTGCAGTTTTAAGTTAGTTCAAAAATTCTAGCAGAACTTCAGAATTGGGGAGTTGAAGGTGTAACCAGCTCCCTGATGGGGGCTCCACTTTCCTGCACTACATAGAGTTCTGAGGGGAGAAATTTGTCCAATATTCACCACACATTTGTACTTTAGCATTTAGACTAAACTGAATGTATAGTAATAGTGTAAGGTTCCTACATTGTGTACAACAATTTACATAGTGTTGATAGTACTAAATTTTTACTGCCATAATTAAAAACTGTTTGATTTCTTACTTTTGAAATGGCAGTAATACACGTTAGTTCCTAACACTTGTGTGTGCAGTTAAAAAGAAAATCCCAAACTTTTGGTTAGACAGAGTGTACGTACACATGTAATTTGTTTTAAAGAAAAAGCTATGTAAATATAAGAACACTCTTTCTCTATAGGTTGAATTGTCTTTCAAAACTCAGAAATGGTATTAGGCCTCTATGATGAGAACGTACTTTAAAAAACACAAACAACCTCTCCAATATTTGCTGTGTTAAGGAATGGTCTCCATGATGTGGGGGTTTACTTTTGCTAACACAATTTCATTTTGGTTGCAGCCTAAAAGTAATCAGTGTTTATGACTGGCTTTGGGAAGTCTGAGATGTAAAATAGGTTAAGTGCAATAACAATGTAAGTTACTGATTATATCAGCATTACAGTTCAGTAATAATTCTCAGTTTATACTGAGCAATGACCCTCAGACATAGAACTTTTCACTACTCTTGCGAAACCTGTACAGTTACAAATATAAACTAATGCCTTCAGGAGGAATTTAAGGAGATTAGTCACACAGTAATCATAACTTTATTACTCTTTCATGCAGACCGTTGTAGGAATAGCCTTGGCATCCACACAACCATGCAATTCTAGGCTCTCTTAGGGTGGTTAAATGACCAGAGTAGTGAAGTTTTGTTTCTAAAATACATGGTTTAAAAAAAATTTTAAAGGAAGGCTGAAAGGGAAGAGACCAAGGAAAGCATATACTGTACTAAAAGGAATGAAGAATCAGCTTTTCCTGGTAGACAGAAACACTTTATTTGTAAAAGGCACCAATCGCATAGTACTGATGCTGTCTTTATTTGCCTTTCATGCTTATGATCTAAAGTTTGATATTAAGTCCTTTATCTAATATTAAAATCATAATCTAAAATCTTAACTGATTCCTAGCAAGATGTGTACTATTGTATTACCTTATTGTATGCAAGAGAGAAGCATTGTTAGAATAATCTTTCAGACATTACTAGCCCTATTGTCTGTTGGGACTGAACAGTGAAGACGATGGAAATGCACATGGCAACACCCACTTTTCCTTTTCTGAAATTTAAAATGATCTCTAATTCTTAATGTATTCTGAAGCTTGAAAAAATATGCGTAAAAGCAATTGTTCTTAAAATGACTAAGATTATGTTAAGATTTTCGAATATCTTGTTAATGAAGCTCTTTCACAGAGTGATACTAGTTCAGAATATAGAAATGAAATAAAAATTCAGCCCCAAATAAGGCTGTATTATTAAGTCATTCTTCCTAGTTAACTAGGGGTATGTCTACACTACCAGATTAGTTCGATTTAACTTAATTTGAATTTGTGGAATCGACCTTACAAAGTCGAATTTGTGTGTCCACACTAAGGACACTAATTCGAATTTGTGAGTCCACACTAACGGGGCAAGCGTCGACATTGGAAGCGGTGCACTGTGGGAAGCTGTCCCGCAGTCCCCGCTGCCCATTTGAATTCTGGGATTTCCCCACAATGCATGCTGGGGGGAAAATGTGTAGAGGGTGGTCTTGGGTAACTGTCATCATTCAACGTGCTTTTGGACGTCTCAAGGGGAGATGGAGGAGCTTACTGACTCGCTCGGATCTCAGCGAAACCAATATCCCCATTGTTATTGCAGCTTGCTGTGTGCTCCACAATCTCTGTGAGAGCAAGGGGGAAACCTTTATGGCGGGATGGGAGGTTGAGGCAAATCGCCTGGCTGCTGATTATGCTCAGCCAGACAGCCGTGCAATTAGAAGAGCCCAGCGGGAAGCGCTGTGCATCCAGGAGGCTTTGAAAGCTAGGTTCCTCAGGGAGCAGGGTAACCTGTGACTGTTCAGTTTCTTTACAGAGAAGCTGAACCTGCCCCTGCTTCAGTTACTGTTGACTTTCTTCTGCGGTTACATACCCCGTTCACCACGTTTCCCCCCTTCCAACACACGTTTAAAAATAAAGTTAATGGAGCATTGTTAATTAACAATGTTTTCTTTATTAATGAATTCGCGTTAAAGGGTTGAAACAGGGACGCAGACTGTGGTGGGTAGGGTGTGCAGTGATGTTAACACCGCTTCTAAACTCGAGGAATGACAGGCTCCTGCTCCTAGAGCGGTCTGCAGTGCCGGACTGGTTGTTTCAACGGAGCCTGCCATCCCTCCTTTTCGGGACTCTGTGTGCGGGGGCTATGTGACCTTGTGGCGGGGGAGGATGGTTACAGATTCCCCTGCTGCGTGGCTCTGTGGTCTGGGACAAGGACCGCTGCATAAGTTCTGTAACCGCCCTCCCATGCCACAAAGCCACGTACCCCCCTCCCACACAGAACATGGAAAACACTTCCCAGACCGACCAGGGTGCCTACTGACTGCACTGTGTGTGTGAACTGCTGTTGATCCTGCCCCCGTGTCTGTACCCTGGTAAAGGTGACTGTCCTATGCAATTAACAACCCCAGTCCCCCCCCCATCACAGGCAGTCTACTGTAGAAAAACTTGACGGAAATAGTAATTAACAGCAAACTACTTTTAATACTCAACTACACAGTTAGGGGATGAAACTGGGATTGGGGCTTCGGTGAGCCAGGAAGGGAAGGACTTCTCAACATTTAGGGAATGAGAGCCTTCTTGTATTTGTGCACTCTGCAGGGGTGCAGTGACAGTTTTCACGGCCCCTGTTGCCCCTCCTTCTTGTTACTTTGGGTGAGGGGGGTTTGGGACTTTGTGGCGGGGGAGGGCGGTTGCAGATACAGTGCAGTGGGGATCTGTCCTCCTGCCTCTGGTCCTGCAGAACATCCACAAGGTGCCGGAGCGTGTCAAATTTTCCCTGGGCATTTCCTGTGTGGCTGGTCAGAACATCCAAGCTCGGACTGCTGTCCAGAGCGTCAACAGAGTGGTGCACTGTGGGATAGCTCCTGGAGCTACTAAGGTCGATTTCCGTCCACACATAGCCTAATTCGACATAGCCATGTCGAATTTAGCGCTACTCCCCTTGTCGGGGAGGAGTACAGAATTCGAACTAAAGAGCCCTCTAGGTCGAACTAATTAGCTTCCTGGTGTGGACGGGTGCACGGTTAAGTCGAATTAACGCTGCTAAATTCGACATAAACTCCTAGTGTAGACCAGGCCTAGGAGAGGCAGGTAAAAGAATGATTTTTGTAGTACTGATTGTCACATAGTCATGCATAACTAAATTGAACTAGATAGGGTAGATTTGATTTAAATCATGATTTAAATCACTAGTCAGGAAGACTTGATTTAATCATGGTTTTCTGCATAAAAGTGCATTCTTGTTGGTTGTTATAATCTTAATACATATTCTTCACAACTCAGATAGATCTGGTTTCATTTTTAGAAGATACACACTATACATTTTTAAACTGATTTATTTTGAAAACTTTTCATATGAGTTTTACAGCTATATCAGAGAATAAATGATTGGTTATTTCATTTACTAAAGGTAATTGAAGCAGATATTTATGAAGTCATTGGGAGGTGAACTATCTCCAATTCAACAGGTTAATCATTAATATTTGGAGCATTTTCTTCCCATGCTGTATTAGGAGGAGAACATCACCAGACAGACATTTACCTTGTTTTATGTAACTAAAACAACAATGTTAAGTATTCTGTTTTTTCTCTTCAACAGCAAACATATAATATTTTAACAAAAAAGCATATGCCCTTCGCTTCTCACATTTATCTCCAGACTTCTTCTCCTTGTCCAGATCTATTCCGCCCCAACAATCTTCTGTTCACTGAACTTTCTGAAACTTTGCACTTTTAGAGAGAGGTAAGGGATTGACTCTGTGTACACAAATTTGCAGAGGGACAATAGAGTTGAGGTCTGTTATTTCTCACTTTTATTTATTTAAAAACATTTTTGCTGTTAACAAGCATGTTACCTCTGGAGACACAAATCCACAGTTTGAGAACTGCAAAACTAAGCATCTCCGATGGTATCTTCTAGACTGAGCACTGAGTGCCATTGGGTAGATAGAAAGATTAACCTAAATAATCTATACAAAAGCTCCTGGAACCCCATAAAATTGGGTCCCTAATCCATGAACTATTGGAACTCATTTACAAAACTTTTCTTAAACATTACATGAATATACTGTCTCATACTATAGAATTAGAATTTATAATCCCTATTCCATGATGAGATATCTTTGAGCTATAATGTATCTTAATTAAAACGATCTTTAGATAGGTTTTTTCCTCAAAAAGCATTTTATAAAAAAAATCCGATTTAAATAAAAAATACTATCCCACTGTGCAACTGGCCACAGGGTGCTTTGGGAAGGGTTTGCAATGCCTCATGGGGCAGGTATAGCGTCACATGATGCAGGTTTCTCCTCCCATCCTTCCAGAGGCATCCAAGTAGATTGTCAGCTGTTTTTCAATTGAAGGGGGAGCAGGGGGAAGGAGAGTGGTGTGTTTGGGGTGGGGGAGACTGATCTATCCTGAGGCAGGGTGAGAGGGACACTCTCCCACCCCTACATCAGCCCCTGACTCTGCTTGGCACATTGGTCTCTCCTGAAGCAGCCCGCTCTGCCTGCCTGCTTATGGTCCTGTGACTGGTTCTGTGATTCCCTCTGAGTTCTCCCACAGCCTCCTCATCTGCGGGGAGCAGCATCCAGAGCTGTTCTGGGAGCTCTCCATGCTGAGGAATGTCAAAGCATTGCAGCAGTCCCGTCCCTCCTCCCCTCTGCCTCCCTGCAGCAGCAGTCTGCCTGCCGCTGTGCTCCTGTGCAGGACAGAACAGGCGCCTTCCCCGCTAATGATTTTCTCTTTATTCCCCCCAACTGAGCAGCACGCTCAGCTGTCAGATACTTCCAGGAACTTTAAAAGGGGAGGGGTGCATGCCAGCAGAGTGGTCATGGCAGGCATGGTGGGATACTGGGGGAAGCCAGTTATGTCGACAAAACAAACAGCAGAGTCTTCACTGACGCTTTGTCGCAAAAAGCTTTATGCCTCTTGTTGAGGTGGTTTTGTTTTGTCAGCAAAACAGCAGAGTTTTGTCACCAAAAGTAGCTTTGCAGTGTGTATACCTCCCCTGTTTTGTCGGCAAAAGGCAATTTTTGCCGACAAAACTTTGTAGTGTGGACAAGGTCTTAGTTTAGTTGTTGTTGAGCCATAAATGTATTGTGAAAATCCCTGTGACTGGACAGGTTTAAGACTAGAAACAGGTTGACATGGCTGGATCCAAGTGACATGTTGAAATGCAGTCCCAATAATACGTGTTTTGAAGAAAGAAAAATCCTATTTCCCCCAATAAGTCCCATTGGTTCCTTTTGTGGCATTGTGTTGTGCTTTTGTTTGTTTGTTACACATTCCTCAAAGAAAGGTCAAAATAATATTTTTCTATCATTGTGAAACAGCCTGCTGGAAGCCATGTCAGGAAAATATACAGAAGCTGCTTGTTTGTCAGTTAAATATGCATGTCATAATCTTCCTGGAAGGACTGCACCAGAGAGAGAGAGAGAGATTAAATAAAATGCTAGTTTGTGGTAGAAACAAAAAACAAGGAAACTTTAAAGTTAATACCCATTCCTTGTCTTAATACTTGCATCTTTCCTTTACATGGTGAATTACAGTTATGGTCTTAACTTTGAAGCCCTTGGACATGTAGTTTGTTAGTTTAATAGAACCTTAGTATTCCTTATACGTAGTTATTTCTACAGTTCTTTTGAACTGATTATTCCAGAATTTCCATCCTGAGCAATGAACATTTAACTTCCCAAAGTTACATGCTGTTATTGTTGATTGTGAAAATCTGACACAAATAAACCATTACATGGACAAATTCGGGATATTTCACATACATTTGACATGGTCAGCAAAACTTGTCCCCTGTACTCTTACTGGTCTTCCAATTTTTTTCTGGAAATACAGTGAAAATTAGTATACACACGACACCCTTCCTCAAACATCCGAAGGCTCTGCTGTCCTAAAGGTCACTAGATTTTTGTTTTGGTAGTTCTTGTTTTGTTTGAAAGTAGAATCTAGAGTTTCCTTGAACTGCATTTTCTAACATCTTGGAATTGATGACCTTTAAATCCTATCAGAACTAGTGTACCTCCTTTGATGTCAGGAGTTTTGAGAATCTTCAAAAGTATATATGGGGACGTCAAATGGAGAAACTTACTAAGAACTAGTACGACTGCTAGCCATCTAAGAATAGCCATGTCTAAGAATAGAAATTTGTGTAACAGTTAACTAAAACTAAACTCAAAACATGATTTCTCATCTAATTCATGTAGAAAACTATAAACCGAATAGATCTTTGAAGCTTTTCTTTGATACTCTGGGTTAATCATTATCTGTTATGAATGTTTCATATTATAAGAATGGTCATTTAAGCAAAAAGTTTTTAAAATTTGTGAACAAAAATAGTGTGTGGCAAATACTCCAGAATTCTTAAGATTTATAGTTCCTGCATTTATAATGTGATCTCTGTTTATAGTTTTCTGCTGCTAGGCTGCTGCATTTTAATGTACAGTAGTGTCTCTGGCGGCTTACTAAAATGTCCATTCACTGAAATGTTTCTATCGCAGTTCTAGGGAAGGGTTAAAATCTGTAAGTACACGTGACATATGCAAACTATGAATCATTCCAGTAGATCTGTTCAACTCTCCTGCCTGCCCAGGCAGCAGGCAGATGCTGTTCCCTTGGTTGCCATGGCAATCCTGCCTGTACTATAATAAAGCCCAGCCCAGATCCTTCCTTAGGCAGACCTCTGCGGCTGTTTCACCTAGCTCATTGTTTTTTCTCTAGAGGAGGAGGAGAGAAAGGGAAGGAACCGAGTGAACAGAATAGGATACCAAAGGCAGCAGTTTTTCATCTGCTTATAGCCTCTTGAGCCTTATTCAGGGAGAATTCAGAGCATGGTAGGCTCTTGATTTGTAAGATTCAGATGGGCTTGCAGGCAGCTGTGCTAGCCAACAACATCTTCAAGAGTGTATTTCCTAGCAGTATAGAGAGAGGAGCGAAAGTGTGTAGCGACTTGTGATGGGGTGGAGAAAGTCTCTCTGCTGACTACTTGTACAGCAGTTTATCGTTCCCTGCTACGTTCCTCCGTTCTGAAGCCCCTTCTAAGAGGAGAGCTGATGTCATCCAGAAGATCTTTTGGCAGGCTCTGAGCAACCAGCAAGTCCAGTCTTGAAGGCAGCAGACTTAATACAGTTCCCCTTCAGCTTCATTTTGCCTATCTTGGGATTTGTGTGCCTCCGGAAATGAAAACCTCCTAACATGGTTCTGAGGATTATGTGTGACCTGTGAGAAGGGGATTCTGTGATCACTGATACCTGCTTCATAGTAAAAGACCTGGATTTATTGGTCAGAAGACGGTATCACTTTGTCCAGTGAATGGATTGTATGAAAGCATCAGAAATCTGTGAAACATACTGTTGCCTGAAAACCTGCCAGGCCAGAAGAATAAGATTCCTTCTAGAATTCTAATATTAAAAATATACCTATATCTTGGCTTTAAAAGGAGCTGTGTTTTTTCCTGTTCTGCAATGAGAAAGTAAGAGAACAATTCTATGCTTGTAAATAGACAAACTGTTTTCAAGTAACTATTTTCAGAAGTTAAACCTTAATTTTCTTTTGTTTACATGGCTGATAAATTTAATTTTTATTTTGATGAGGTTCTTTGGTAATTGGAAATCTGATTTGTAAGTAAGAAGAAATTCCATTTTTATTTCTTTTTATTTGGGAAATACCAACCTCCACCACACATACCTTCTGTTATTTAAAAATACTGACGTCTATGTTTTAGTCTAGTGCTATTTATTTACACTAGACTCTGTCGAAAATTTTTTTATAGACTGTTTTTCTGCAAAACAAACAGCACTGTAAGGAGTATAGAGAATTAAAAAGAATAAATTGACATTGAATATTGATCCCCTCCTTTTTTTCCCCCCTGGAACAATGGATTACCTTGGAGACAAACTAACAGTGGCACAAACTCACATGACCCAGTGGATGGGGACAGTGCGTAGATCCTTACAGGAGGCACTAAATTTAGTCACAACTGCAGTTGCTCATGAACGGACTAGCGGGGAGGGTGGAAGCAGAACTCCCTTCAAGCGAACCTCCTCCTTCAGGCATTTTGCATCCCGGAGCAGAGAATCATTTAGAAGGTTTTCAGTGCGGAGTCAGCAGAGGTTCTCCTCCCTGAGGAAGAGGCAAGCCAGTTCAGAGCCACCAGATCTTGTAAGCAATGCCCCCTTTTTAGTTCTCCGAAGGTAGATAACTTACGATAAAAATGAAGAAAGTTTTTTCACTGCAGCATCTTGGCCGGGAACACTGATCTGTGTCATGTCAGCTTTTCAGTTTAAAAATATGTTCCAAAACACTTGTAATGCTGCCCGTTTGTAAATGGAGCTGGGCTTTTTCTGTAGTGCAAATAGAAATTTCCATGAACTCTTATTGGTCAAAGTTAATTTACACAAGTTTCTGACAAAAACTAACTTTGGTGTTCTCTTAAAACTAAGATAGGACAAAGGTCTAGTCTGTAATTGGCAAAAGTTAGTCTGAAGCTGCTTTGTATTTGGTATGCAGATGGGGAACACATTTGCCCAATGTAACTTCTTTCTTAATGTGTACATTTGTTCTTTTCATTTTTAATAACAATGTTTTAGGCGAAATAATGTAGACTGGTAAAAAGAATCAAGGTGCTGTCACCTTGCAGCTAATAGTAAGCCAATAATATTGTCCAATAAGGGACTAAAAGCTTGTTTATTCTTACGTGATAATTAACATTTTAGTATTATGAAATACAGAATGTAGGACCCACACTGGAATCTGCGGGGCATAATTTAATGAGAGCATGTGAGAATGGTCTGGCTTGCTCTCCATACACTCTGACTTTGGGCCATGTGGAACCATTTTTTGATTAAATGTCTTTTTCTTTTTGGGACTTATCTTCAGAAAATGCACACTTTCTTGTTAAATAACTAGCATGACAAGGTGATAAGAGAAATGCATACTGAATAGGGAAGAGTTTTTTTATGCATATGAGGGGGTAAGAATTCCCCAGGTCAATAAAAGCTCAATTTGAGGACAGTCTGAAGTGGTATGGGGATTGGGGATCCTGCTCTTGTTCCTACCTAGCAGATTTCTGCCAGGCATAGTTGACAAATCACCATAAAATGTTTGGGCAAAAGTTAAACCTCTGTAGTTCATAATCTGTATCTATGCATTGTAAAGCTACAGTGTTTCAGGTAGTTCCAACTGCTGTTTTCCTAGTGAACTAAAAGGAAAGGTAGTAAACCCTGCTAATTCTGGGTATGTCTACACTACGAAATTAGGTCAAATTTATAGAAGTTGTTTTTTTAGAAATTGTTTTTATACAGTCGATTGTGTGTGTCCCCACACAAAATGCTCTAAGTGCACAGTACCGAGACGAGTGTCGACTTCTGGAGTGTTGCACTGTGGGTAGCTATCCCACAGTTCCTGCAGTCTCCGCTGCCCATTGGAATTCTGGGTTGAGATCCCAATGTCTGATGGGGCAAAAACTGTGTTGCGGGTAGTTCTGGGTACATGTCATCAGGCCCCCCTTCCCTCCCTCCGTGAAAGCAATGGCAGACCATTGTTTTGCGCCTTTTTTCCTGGGTTATCTGAGCAGATGCCATACCCTGGCAAGCATGGAGCCCGCTCAGCTCACCGTCACCGTACGTCTCCTGGGTGCTGGCAGATGTGGGACTGCATTGCTACACAGCAGCAGCTCATTGCCTTTTGGCAGCAGACGGTGCATTACGATTGGTAGCCATCGTCGTCGTATTCCTGGGTGCTCTTTTAGCCGACCTCGATGAGGTCAGTCAGGGGCGCCTGGGCAGACATGGGAGTGACTCAGCCAGGTCATTCCCATCTTCTGCCGAGCACCCAGGAGATGATGATGGCTAGCAATTGTACTGCACTGTCTTCTGGCGAGCAGCCAGGAGATGATGATGGCTAGCAATCGTAATGAAGCATCTTCTGCCGAGCACCCAGGAGATGACGATGGCTAGCAGTCGTACTGCACCGTCTGCTGCCAGCCGAAGATGTAAAAGATAGATTGAGTGGATCAAAACAAGAAATTGACCCGGCAGTGTGCACATCATGCTGATGAGCTCTGCATGGTCACCTGTGCTGATCAGCTCGCCACGCTGGCCAAACAGGAAATGAAATTCAAAAGTTTGCAGGCCTTTTCCTGTCTACCTGGCCAGTGCATCTGAGTTGAGAGTGCTGTCCAGAGCGGTCACAATGGAGCACTCTGGGATAGCTCCCGGAGGCCAATACCGTCAAATTGCATCCACGCTACCCCAAATTCGACCCAGCAAGGCTGATTTCAGCGCTAATCCCCTCGTCGGAGGTGGAGTAAAGAAATCGATTTAAAGAGCCAAGTTGAAAAAAAGGGCTTCGTCGTGTGGGCGAGTCCAGGCTTAAATCGAGGTAACGCTGCTAAATTCGACCTAAAATCGTAGTTTAGACCAGGCCTCTGATTGTTAAATGGGCCAAGTCTCTTTTAAACAATTGTTTCATTGGGAAGGAATTTAATAAATGGCTACAAACATTTAAAGAATAGTTCAACAAATTTTAAAGCAGACTTCTGATTTAGACTTCCTTTTGCACCATTGGAAGCAAGGGAGTTTTCCCTTGATTTCAATGGGAGCAAGATCAAGCCCTTCATTTCTAGTACCTAGATAAACTGTGAGTGGCCCTATCGTGAACTTGTTCAGAATTTTTTTTTAGAAAGCAATATGCTTTCCTAAAGCCTAGAGGCATGGATAGATTTGATGGGGGCTAATTAGGATTTGTTCGTTGTGTGCTTTATGTAAAGCATGCATTCCTCAGAAAGGTATGGCATCTGCACACACAATCCTGCTAATATTTCATCAGCAATAAAACCTACAACACTTTATTGGTCTGACTTGTTGTTTATTTACTGTTTGGCAGCTGCTAAAGAAACTGAAAAAGATGTGTTGTCAAAGAAGCACAAAAGCAGGAAAGAGGCAAGTTTAGTTGGAAAGAAATGTAATGGGGGTGGGAGGGAGGGAAGCACCTCATGGGAAATTGTGACACTACACAATTAGAATTGTCAAAATGAAAAACAATTTTAAATTATCATGCAAAAGTGCTACAAATATATGGATTCAGAAATAGAAAGGAATGGAGTCTGCCTCTTGTTTAACGGGTCATTTAGAAGTAACAGCAAAACTTCCCACGGCTTACAGCGTAGAAAATCTTCTTGAAAGGTAGGGTGGCCTTTGAACTTACTGCTCATGCAGGCACCAGAGCCACTTTAGGTCTGAATCCTGCAAACGTTTATGCATGTGTTTAACTTTAAGCATGTGAGTAGTTTAACTGAAATAACATCAATATTTTCCAAAGTTAAGCATTTGAATGGTTCAGTTTAACCAAAATAGCCTAGGGATATAGGAACTTAGAATTACTGTAGAAGCTTCGTTTTATTTGTTGTTGTCCTAAATCAAATTTAAACAAGAAAAGTCCCTACATAATGGAGTTTATATTCAGTATGATTCAGTATCTGGCAGTACTTTCACAGAAATTTTACCTTTCTGTCTGGGGCTGAAATTGGGGTTTGTTTTAATAACTCCATGGAATCACTAAGATATTTTTATTAAATACCAGTGTAGTTAAAACAGTGTGTAATCCATCATAAATGGGTTGGTTGTTAATCATTTTTACAATGGTAGTGTAAGTTTGCTCTTGATACTTTTTGTGGGATGCTTTCAAATGACTGTGAAGATAAGCTTTTGCTTATTAGTTTGGGAGCTAAGTGTCCACTAGTGAACGCCACCCAATTCTTTCTAGGTGGAGTTGAATTCTTGTGTTCCATTGCAGTACAGTACTGGTTGAATGCTTAGTGTTGTACAAGACACGAAGGAACTTGCAAAACTCAAGGTGAACTACACAGCTGAAATTACAGGTGATCTAAGCATACCATGTTCTGAATGCCCTCCAAAGTAGTTTGGATGAAGTGGAAATGGAAAACAGTTCAGTAATAATTTTTAACTTAAAAATAATGTATCCACCCTTTCCCTTTGTACCAACCCCTTCTATGAAACTCTCTGGACCTTCCTCACAGGATACCTATTAAAATATATTACAGTTAATTAGGAGATGACACGCTGATCTGTGAAATGAACATGTGTGTGTTTTTTCTTGCAATGTGAGTTGCTTCATGGTACCATTTTGAGAAATTTTAATATTTAAAGGGATTGGCAACCTTTGGCGCGTGGCACGTGGCAACCTTTGTTTACCTGGCGCGTCTGCAGGGTTCGGCTGATCACGGCTCCCACTGGCCGCGGTTTGCTGTCCCAGGCCACTGGGGGTGGCGGGAAGCGGCAGCCAGCACATCTCTCGCCCCACGTGGCTTCCCACTGCCCCCATTGGCCTGGAGCGGCGAACCACAGCCAGTGGGAGCCGCGATTGGCCAAACCTGCAGACACGGCAGGTAAACAAACCAGCCAGTCTCCCTGGCAAGCCGCATGCCAAAGGTTGCCGATCCCTGATTTAGTGCATCATACTTAAAGCATTAGACTGTGTGCTGCTTTTTCATCGTTTTATTTTGCCATATTTGTCAATTATTTTGTACTGAAATCAGTGATTTCTCTTTTATCTCCTATAGAACCCTGCAGGCATGTTTTCGTGCAGAGTTTGTGACTATACTTCCATGGCCACAGACTGATGTAACAAACACTGCATGATGGGCCACGGCCTCCCCAGCCGTTGAGCAGCTTCACAATGCTCCAATGATCTAATTTAAGGTTACTTGTCTCTTAAAAGATTTTCTAGCCTAGGGCAATGCACCGGTGAGGCAGAGTCTCAGTATTTCCTATACTTCCCCCTTCGTGCAGGCTATGTGGCCTAACCCTAACCTAGCACGGAGAAATCCCAGAATCGGAGTGGAAAGGTGACTTAAAATAACCTTCACCTACTTGGACCCCATGCTTCAGTTCTTGGCTTCAGCTGAGGATCAGGGCCAGTAACTTCTTTCTGGATCTTGCAGAAGCAGATACTGGGCTGTGAGGGGGAATAGAGTAAAAGCTCAGGGAATAGATGCCATGATAGATCAACAAAATTTGTTTTTGGTGTAAATGTTAGGTTCTTTTATTGTGAAATCTCCTTCCGTCTCTTTGGTGCTCTTTTCTTTGTTTACATCTCTTCAACATTTCAGATTTTAGTAATTTTGGCAGCACTAACTTCCTGACATGAGTCAAAATCTTGACGTTCTTTGTTGCCTCTAGCAGCCTGGTGGGGAGGTTCAACTACAGATTCCTCAGGAAGGAAGTCTGGAAGGAAATGCCTCATTCAAAAATCTAGTTTTTTAGTTTACATGAGGGTACAAGACCTTATAACAGAGCACATTGTGAGTCCAATTTGCACTTTACAGCAATCACTTCTAATCTCAAAATATTATCATTTCAGGCCTTTATTTCTAAAATAAAAACCAGAGGAATAGATGGCCTTATGTGAGACCACTATTGGATAGCACGAACTTGAATCAACAGAATCTATATATAGATTTAGTTAGTTAGTTAGTTTATTTGGGGTGGGTGGGTGTGTGAATTGTTGTTCATGTCAGATCAGTCACGTGATATAAGGATCCCAAATACATTTTTAATTTATTATTTATATTACCATAGTGCCATAGGTGCCTCAGGCATGGAGCAGGACCCCATTGTGTTAGACGCTGTTCAATCACAGAACAAAAAGATGGCCCCTAATTTCCGGTCTAAGAATCCTTAAATCTCTGTACATTTGTCATACCAAAGAGCTAGTTTATACTAAGCTATAAACAACGCAAACTGCAATGCAAGATAATGATTGTAAATATACTGTTTTGGCTTTATTCAGCAGAAAGCATTTTTAAAACATTTAGAGACGTTTTTTTCCTGTAGTACTTCTACTGTTCCACATTTAATTTTGCCGCTGAGAGTTTACATTATCCTGTGATTTGCAAAGTCAAAACTATATTGGCTATGCCATATTTTCTGCCTCCATTATTCCTTTCCCATAAAACCTGCTGCCTCTGCCACATCTATAATTTGGTCTTTGCTTATAACAAAAGCAGCAGTCTCAGATGTATTGTTTCCTTTCTTTCCAAGCCTCTCCCACTTTGGGGGGAACACATTGGGTTGCCTATTGGGTGTTGTGAAGGCCAATACTATAACAGGGTTCAAAGGGGAGCTAGATACATTCCTGGAGGATAGATCCATCAATGGCTGTTAGCCAGGATGGGCAGGAATGGTGTCCCTGGCCTCTGTTTGCCAGAAGCTGGGATTAGGTGACAGGGCATGGATCACTTGATGTTAACCTGTCTGTTCATTCCCCTTGGGGCACCTGTCAGAGGACAGGATACTGGGCTTGATGAACCATTGATCTGACCCAGTTTGGCCATTCTTATGTTCTTAAAAATCTTGGAGGAAATGCTGACGATGTTCCTGGGCCTAAACTATGTTGCTTATGAAATGCTCCTGGGAATGTCAAAAGACACTTCCCCTTTTGGAGGGATAAACAAAGCTGAGCTCCCAAAACACAGTGTAAACAAGAAGTATCTTGATTAGATCTCTCTTCTTGAACTGCATTGTCTTAATTTTATATGAGATAATTTTCAAACAAAAAATAGAAGCTGCAAAACTTGGATCTTATTGTTTTGTTAATGAAGTGATTTTTATCTGTAGATATAAAATACCCACAAGTTAACGATAATCAGCTAGTTAATTTCCTATAAGCATCATGGTAATAATAAAATGATAACTCTGTGTGTGTGTGTGTGTGTGTGTGTGTAAGCAAAATTTTATGTATATATGTTTTGTTGGCTTGGCTGCAGATCCTGGCAAAAGTGAATAGAATTGCACTTCAGTGGCTACCTTTCCTCCCTGATAGGCTCTGAAGATAGGTGTTGGTCTTACCTGCCCCACTGGCTCTCTCATATAGTGTGCCATCTTCTCGCTCAATGTGTACGTGAAGTCAAAAGGGGAGACTGAAGGTGATTTAGATTCCATTGAGAGATGTGTTGTTACTCAGTTCTTAATTATTTTTTTTTAAACATCCATACATTGCAGTTTCTCTGCTTTTCCCAGTACTTGGCTCAAAGTGAGATTCGAATGACAGCAAGTTTGGCTGCTGCTATGTTTGTACTAATATGTGGAAACATCTTGAGGTTGTTGCAAGGATTATACTCCCTCAGGTTAACAGTCTACAGATGCTTGTTCAACACCAACTGCTCTTAAATTTTTAGACTGTTGTGGTGACTAAGAAGCACTTTAGTTAACTAACTGTGTCCCTCTCGGCAGTTTATGGCTGGGTGCATTTCAAGATGTCTGTAGTCTTGTGCTTTGTATCTAGACAACCTTTACAGAGACTGATTAGTATCCCTCCATGCCACCTCAGAATTTGATTTACTGTTGGGCTTGAGCCAGCAGTTCTTAGACATGGGTCAGGGTATACTACTTGAAAGTGACACTTCTCTGGAATTTGCTGTTCTCCTTGGTATGTCAAAGGCAGATTTTGTTGACCCTTCAGAACGCTGTATAAAGCACATCTTTTTACCTCTGTCTCCTGCCTTAGGAAAGGATAATGGTGGGATATAAATATATAAAAAAAATATGGAGATATACCTATCTCCTAGAACTGGAAGGGGCCCTTAAAGGTCATTGAGTCCAGCCCCCTACCTTCACTAGCAGGACCAAGTACTGATTTTGCCCGAAGGGCCCCCTCAAGGATTGAACTCACAATGCTAGGTTTAGCGGGCCAATGCTCAAACCACTGAGCTATCTCCCCCCCCATTAAGATGTTTTTGAAGAAGTTCAGTTTATTTGACAGTGGCCCATATGTTTTGTTAAATGTGTACGTTACCTTAGCCTTAGTTATATTTTAGCCGTTTCTCTTCTGTTCCTTCACATAGTTCTTCCGTTCTGCTCCTGTGATAGTTCCTTTTTACTCAAAATTGATGTGGTCACATGGCAACTTTTTTTGTTTGGATTTAATGCTAATGAAGTTCAGGACAGTCCTAGAAATGGAAGCCTTTCATTCATACACAGAAATAGGGTTGTTTCAAGACTTCCCCAAACATGCACTGCTAATTAATCTCAACCCTGCCCTTTAAGGACTGCCAGTAAGGGTTAATGTGGTTCAGTTTCTGTCATCTGAGATTGTCTACGTGGAGACCTATTATGTACTAGGAACTAGGTTGAGGCCAAAAATAATTTTCACATTCACCAGTGAACATTCATAGATTTTAAGGCCAGAAAGGACCAGTGTGATCATCTAATCTGACCTCCTGTGTAACAGAGGCCATGAAACTTCTCCAAAATAATTCCTAGAACAGATCTTGTACAAAAACATCCAACCTTGAAATTAAAAATTGTCAGTGATGGAGAATCCACACTTTGGATAGTATCTGCTTTCATTTGTTACTGATCTGAGCAGGGTTTGTATGGGTGACTTAAAAGTAAAGGTTCATTCTTCAGTACAAAACTCATGAGCAATCCAGGCACCCTGTGATAGACTTTGTTCAAAAATGGGCGCTAGATATGTAAACATGTATATGCTCTTGAATGAATGGTCATATTCTGGCCATGGATGGTCACTGAAAACTGACATCTGTTAGGTTCTTCAATTGGATTTTTTTTTCAGGAAGCCCTTTAGTTACAAAATGGATACCATTATAGTTCTATTTAATTATTCCCCGACTCTTCTCGTGTATTATAAAACTCCATGGATTTTTAACTTCTGAGTTGCTATTCCAATTAACCTTTTCAAAATGTAATGCTTCAAATTGTTTCCCCCCCCCTGATTTATAATTGAAATACTCCAGGCAACACACACAGCAGATGAGGACTGAATGCTCACCATGAGCACCTGGATTTAGTATATTAATTTGATAATACTTTTTATTTGGAGATACAGTGGGAAAACTAGGTTTTGGAGAATACACTACTATAGAGTTGGGGTTACTTCATGAAAATGTAGTAAGAAAATAACACCTCTGTTTTATTTTTAAAATCTAAGTGTGGAGCCAAGGTGTGTGTAACTACTAGAAGTATTTCTAGGCTACTAACTTCATAAGATGCAACTGTGACCCATGTATCTTCTGGTTACTGCAGTATCTTTCCTAGCTACCTCTGCCAAACTTTTTGAGATTGAAGCATTAGAAATAAAAATGTGTTTATCAAATGTTAAATACATTATTTGCAAAATCTTTATAGAATGTGTTTAGAAACACTTCATACATTTGTTTACAATATGAAAAAGCCTTTTAGCTCTCAAAGTGCTTAATTTTTTTTATAATTAACAGGTGGATTTATACATTTGTGAAAATGGCAAGTTCAACTAACTATTAAACATATTCCCAAAATATTGTTGAGTGGGAGCGGCTGAGGCGTTTGCTGTAGTGGTGCAGTTTAAGTTGCTTCTATTTACACAAGTATTTATCATGGCCATAAAGCCACCCTTTAGTCAAACATGGGCTCCTTTTGAAACCTCAGAGTGCCAAAGAGAACATTTGTATGTATTCTGTTTGGCTGAGAAGAATTAAATGCCTAACTCATTTTTTTTTCTTTTTTTATTAGTAGCTCAAAACATTCTAAACTTGTAAGATGCATGTGTGACAGGATCCCCGAGGTGCAGCCTGGGACTGTGGGACTGCTGTGCCCCTTTAGCTCTCCAGCCTGGGCGCTCTCTCTCAATTCTTTGCTAGTGACAAGCAGCAAACCCCTCCAGGTGCTCTTATCACTCAGCACAACCGCATGCGGAGCCCCACATCCAGCTAGATTGCATGAATGCTCCCGGAGCCGCTCATGGATCACACAGAGAGAGGCACCAGCTGAATCCCCCCAGCTCCCAGCACTGTACCTCAGGAATATACCATCTTTCACTGCTCAATTTATTAATTGGTTAACCACTTCATCAATGGAAAGTGCAAATCTTTGCAAACCTGAGCAAGCACCTTTATCAAACACTTCAGGCAAACTTACTGGTAAAGATAAACAGTTAAACAAATTTATTGACTACAAAAGATAGATTTCAAGTGATTATACGTGATAGACAAAAAGTCAGAGTTAGTTACCAAAATAAAATAAAATATAAGCACGCAGTCTAAACTCTCAACCCTGTTAGACTGGGCAACATCTAGATTAAGCAGTTTTTCTCACTCCACTGGATATTGCCGTTCATAGTACACGGATTTCACCCTTGAAACCTGGGCCAGTCTCCTCTGTTGGAGTCTTAAGTCTTCTCAGTTTCCTTGTTGCTTGCAGCATAGGTGGGGACAGGAGAAAGATGAAGCATGGGCCCCGTGTCCTGTTTTATACCCTTAGTCCATGTGCTTGGAGAACACAAGTCCAGGCATGTCTGGGGGCATTGCTGAGTCCCCAAGCAAGGTTGAGCAATTCTCCTGGTGTGGCCTCATGCAGGTGAGTCATTGCATTGTAGCTCCCTTGCTGGACAATGGCTGTTGATGGGTTGTTTGACACTGCACCCAGGCGCTGGTTACTTTCCTTGCTGTTGTCTCTGGGGAGTTAATATCTGGATGATTCCCCAACATACAGCATGTTTTAGTGACAACCATATAACACAATCTCATAACTTCATATGCACTGACGATGTACTTATTTAGATAGAACAGTGACTTTCAGCCGATCATAACCTTTTCCCTGATACCGCACATGGAATGCTTTATATGCAATATCACAGTTATATACAGATGAGGAAATGGGGGTTTACAAGATGCTCCCCAGGGCCGGCTCTAGGCACCAGTGTTCCAAGCATGTGCTAGAGGTGGCACTCCTGCCCTTTGGGGGCGGCACTTTTCAAGGGGCGGCACTCCGTTGTGTTTTTTTGTTTTTGTGTTTGTTTTTTTGCGCGGGGGGTGGGGGGGAAACCTGGAGCTGGCCCTGATGCTCTCCCAAAGTATAGTATGTCACAGCATGTATCTGACTTCATGCAGTGGAATATGAAAAGGGAAACTTCAGACAACTGCATACTAGAAAAAGATTCAAACTGGGTATTTTAAGTCTGGCCTGGAAGTGGCACAGGTGTACTGGGCATGCTCCCAGCCCTGGTAAAGGCCCTCATTGTGCCCCAGCTCCCTCTGATTAGCACATGATGATAATGGAGGCAGTAAGAAGAGAGGTGGAAATTTCAACCTCCATGTCTGGAAAAAATCAGGTTAGACTGGAAGTTTATTCTTCCCTCTCCTCTTTCTGTATAAAGTCTGTGTGGCACCATGGTGCTCCTAGTGCTGAGCTAGTGGATAGGTAGGAATATCACTGTTATGGCAGCATCTGTAGAGAAGATGCATGACATAGGTCTCAGGAATGTACTGTAATCTCAGTGATGTGCACTGCGAAGTTTGGAGCATGTATGAACCATGCATGCTCTATTCCCTTTGAGTAGGCAATACTCATTAAATACATGGTTTGTTTTTAAAGAGACATTAGCCCAGTGTTCTGTACTGAGTGATTAAAATGAGGTACATCAGCTTGCTATGATTTAACAAAAGGGAGCACTGAATTGGACACTTTTATGTCTTCTACAGTGAAACTCTGTTTCATTTGCCGATTTACCTTTTTTAGGGGGGGGAAGATGCGAACTGTCTAATAAATAAAAACAAATTGTCCTAAATTATTTATTCTGCGCATAATTACTTTATTAGGAATTATTGCTCACCTATAGTAAATGTATCTACTTACAATATTGTATTTAATGAATTTTTATATACCAATAAAATATTCGCGCAAAGAACAGTAATGAATTGTTCTTGAGTTTAAAATATTTTTTTCCACGTTTGTCAATTATTGCAACTTAATTTGTAAATTTGCAGAGAAACATTGCAAAGCAAAGAGGATAGCACCGCTGTAGAAAATATGCTTTTTAGAATGAGTCAGTTGTGTGTCTTTTCTATGAAAATAAATGGACCTTAACAATGACAAATAAATTTTGTCGAGTTTAATTAATGGGTGCACAAGAGCCAATATGCAAGCAGTTCATGGTTTTTCATTCTTAATAACGTCTTTCTTCTGTTTATCAGGCCATGAACATAGCTGGCAGTGTAAAGTAGGACCATAAGAAAAGTAGTACCCAGGATTTCTTTTTATTAGTCTTTCTAGCTCTGTTGATTGGAAGAATCAATTGGAAAACGTTTTGATTCTGTTTTTTTGAGAGCAAGCAAACCTAGGATAGTGTTCTTAGTAATTTTAATAGGTTCTTGTTACAGCATAAACATCTAATGACACTCGAACAATGAAATGTCTTTAGACTTAGTTATTAGTTAGGCTTATTTCTCTCATATTTTGAAAAAAGCAGACAATTATGTACAATTAGCTGGGAGACCTAAACAAGGTGAATTAAATAGAAACATTAGTTGAAATACATTTTATTCTGACTGCAGTAATATTTTTGTACTGAAAATATTTTTTCTTCTTAGTTTCGTTGAATATTTGTGCATATTACATCTGCTTATATCCTCTGCATTACTTTTGACATTCTTTCTATTTCCTCAACTTTGTGTACTTTTAGAATTTCTTTCAAGATGCAGGATTTTTATGTGTGTGTAATTTTGAAAGGAAGAACATACAGTTTATGGAGTCTAAGTATTTGCTAATTAGTGTCGGGAACTTTCACTTATCACACTCTTGTCAAACTTAATCCTATTTTAAGCATAAAGAGATGTCTGTCAGGAAAAAAGTGTGATCACTTAGTGTGTCTAGCTTTGTATTTGAATCATTAAGGGAAAACATCATAACTTGAAGGTGTTGCTCCCAAACGTGGGTCTTTAATGCAAGTAAACATATTTCCTTCCTAATGTTACAGTATAAAATAAGCCTGCTTAATCCAGTTCAGAGAGTGAGGGGAGTCTGTTCTCCTCTTTATGCCAACTCCCATTAGTGTTAATGAGAACTGCACGTGCACAATTCTGGGAGAATAGACCTCTGAGTCTTTTGTGAAGGAATAATACAGTGCTATTTAGTTTTGAGTTCTTTGAGATGGACACTGGTGCCTGCCCAATGCCACACAGCTCTAATCCTGCTGGGCTTGTGTTTTTCCTTCACATATGTATTTCTCTCATCCTCTACCCAGTAATGAGAGTTAGGAACTTCTGGGAGGCTGTTACTGTAACTCCTAGAGTAAATTCTCTGGGGTAAGTGATAAGACTTTTTTCAGTTGAGGTGTGTTCACCTTTGGAATTCACTCCCTCTTAGAGTTTGGTAGAATACTAGTGCATTAATAATACTATCACTTGTATTGTGGTAGCACATAAAGGTCCCAATTGAGGATCAGCACCCATTGTGCTAGGCATTACACATGTTGAATGATCCATTTTTGTTTTCTTCCTGGTTTTAGGTAATTAATGTGACTTTGACAGGGCTTCTTACTTTTATTCATGTTGACTGGTATCTTAGATAGCAACAGAATCTGTTGCAAAGAATGTATCTTTGCACCAGCACTCATTATTTTTATGATTCCATTCAGAACTTCCTTTAATGTTTCTTATTATTATTATTATGTGGCATCTCCATTAGTGGAGGTTTGCAACCATGGTAGCCCATTCTGTACAACCCTCTGCTAATCTCTTTGTGGATGAACAATCCTTCTGCTCCACCCAGGATATCACATTGTCCATGCCAATATCTTCTTTTTCTGCCTCACGTTCTGCCATCAACTTTCCTTTCCAGTGCCCATAAACATACATCACCTGCTGAAACTCTTAAAATGTGCCCTGCAAGTTTATTCTTTCATTTCATAAGATCTCTAACTAGCATTTGTTAAGTTCCAGTCATCACCAGTACATTTAATTAGTTATGTAGTCTGTGCATAATATTTTCAGAATTATTCTATAACACCATAATTTGAGGGACTGTCTTTCTTTATTATCGATTGTTTGAATGTCCATGTTTCACAGCTGTAATTTAACAGAGACCAAATAGTTTTTTAAAAGTCAAAATTTAACCTTCAGATTTATGTCCCTTCTCATCAAGTGTTTATTCTTCCCCTTGCTATACGGCTGTGTTGTTCACTGGAATTTTGCATGTTTTCCTAGTGTCCTTAAATAGGACCATAGCTTTTGTCTTGTCCATATTTTTTGCCATATTCATATATTATTTCCACTAACTTCATCAGGCCTTCTGAATTAGCCAGCAGCACTGTTTGCTGCATAGCAAATGTTATTCACCCATTTTCCATTCATCTTTAATGTTTAAAACTAGTAAAACATTAATGTTTTGAAATGCAGGTGAGCTCATGGCCTCTTCAGAGAATGAACAAATGTACCAAATTAGTAAAGCTATATATAGTGCATTAATTTAATCTAAACTCCATGCACTCTAAAACTATCCAGGGGTAGACTTCTTGAAATTGTAAGAGATAATGCTGCCTAGAAGATCAGAATAATGCACACAAGCCACATTTTGGGAAAGTTAAGTAACAGAATATGAATTCTTTAGAAAGAATATAACTGTTGATAAAACAAACTCAATTCTATACTGAAACAGTTACCAAAGTTTGCTCTTGCTTTGTGTGTGCAGCCTTTTATTTATGGTGCCTTAAGAAATCCCAGTAATTCTGTGCTATTTAAAGTGATAACTTCCCCAGGGACAGCTACTTCCTCCCATTGCAAAGTATTGTGATAAATTGTAGAGGAACATTCTGCAAAAGTATTGAAGATGCAGTTAATGGAGGATGATAAATCTGTCTTAGTTTGTGTTGTTTAAACAACAATAAGATCCCCCTCCCCAGTGTACTTGCTGTATCTATATTTAATAAAGACCTTTACTGTCCTAGGATGAAAAGTAAAACTGATTTCTAGCACCAGACTATTAAATTCTCTCATGTGTCAAACATTTACTATTGTTCCCAATACTCTGCTCTATTTTCCTATCTATAATTGATTTGGGGAAGTATTCTAATGCTATGCTCATTTGGTTTAGACAGGTGTTTTTTATTTTTTTATTTTTATTTTTTTTAAGAATTGGTTTCTATTTCCTCATCACTCTCAGTATCTTCTGTCTCCAGCCCTGCACTAAAATCACTTGATTTTTCTATTAAATTATAGGGAGTTTTCTCTGCAGGTCTAAGCAACTCCTTTTTCAGGGTATGCCTGTTGAAGATAGTCTGTATGAAGCCTTTGAAATTTATACTTCTGTGGAAAGGTTGATGATAGACAAATATAAGCAAATTAATAAAAAAAGTTGATCATACACAAATATAAGCATAATTGAAAAGGTTTTAATTGAGTCTGATTCCACAGAGTTAACTAGATTCTTTATTAAACCTGAGTTCTCATGGATTCATTTGGCCAGATCCTCTGCTGTAGCCAAGATAAGCTTGGCCCAGTAGCCAACTCCCTGATTCTCTTATTGGCCCTGATGCAGGTTAGAGCAGCAGACTCTCCAGGAGCTCTCTGCCGGCTGTGCTTAGACCAGACCTAGGAAGAAATTGGCATAGAAAAAACAGGGCTACACAGACTAGGGAATCCCCAACACAAGGGAATGCTCAGCAAAGGAAATGCAGGTAGTTTCCACTCCGTCCATTGTAAACGGAGTGGGTGGTGGTGGGTGGAGTGAGGAATCTGTCTCATTGTTCCTGAAGGGCTCAATAGTGCTGAGCACTTTGCAGGATCGAGCCCAAATTAGAAAGGCAGTGTGGTCTAGTGGAGAAGGCACTGAACTAGGAATCAGAAAATCTGGATTCTCTGATTGATCTGCTCTTAACTGCTGTTTGAACTTGGGTAAACCACTTAACTTCTCTGTGTCTGTTTGGATTGTAAGCTCTTTGGGGCAGAGATTGTCTCTCCCTTATGTATTTACACTGGCTAGGACTGTGGGGCATTGATCGCAGCTGGGGCCTCTAGGCACTGCTTTAATACAAATAAATAATACAATGAAGTTTAACAACAAAGGTATTGTTTAGGGCTGTGGCACAGCTTGATATTGCAGTTAAGGTATAAATATTCCTACCCTGGCAATACAGTATCTATAGGTTCCCTTGCACCCAGTGATTTCAATGGGACTTGACTTCATGTAGCAGTAACAAGTAGAAAGTTAAGTTGAAGTAAAAAACTGGAACTACAGTTGATTGCACTTTTCAGTATGGGATAAGAGCAATATTGATCATTGTGTATCCCTCCCAATTTCCCTACAGATTCCAACTGTGATAAACAAGACATTAAAATCAAACAATGTAGCTAGTTGATGTGGTAAGAACATTGCCCAGTGAACACTTGTGTTACACTGTGAACTGTTGAAATGTTGCAAGGATATTGATAGAAGATCTGTAAGCCATTCAAGCATTCTGTAATACTGTAGGTAGCTTTTCAATGGCTGATGTACTATGCTTTATTCGAAAGTCACACCATTAAAATAAGTTGATTAGAATTAAAATGGAAAACACTTTTAAACAAAATGAATGATAGACCTTAAATGGCTGAAAGCAATAAAATAAAAGTTAAGACTGATAATATTTAACTCACTATCTTATTTAGGTAGTCTTAGAAATCATGGCACATTGTATTGTAGAACACTTGTAGATAACCCTTAAAAATATTAATTTCAATTGGATTTGTTATGAAACACAGTGCTCAAGCACAATACATTTTATCCTGCTTAAAGTTGGCGTTCATATTAACAAGGTTTTAGGAAGATTAATAAACAGCTTGATGGAATGTACATTTTTGTTTAAAATCCAAAGGAGCAACACCACTAATAGTACAATGGTTTGAGACCATTTGATTTAAAATATTCAGTTAGAGCATGTCTCAGAGGGGTAGCCGTGTTAGGCTGGATCTGTAAAAGCAGCAGAGAGTCCTGTGGCACCTTATAGACGAAGATGCATCCGACGAAGTGGGTATTCGCCCACGAAAGCTCATGCTCCAAAACGTCTGTTAGTCTATAAGGTGCCACAGGACTCTCTGCTGCTTTTTCAGTTAGAGCATATATCCCACACAATAAAATTAAACCATTCCCTGTTTTAAAGGGACACTAATGCAAACAAAAGCTCTTGCAATGAAGAGTAGCTACAGTGTATGTCTGTTGTCTAGCTTTTGCATCTGGGCCGTTTCCCCTGAATTCAGTTAATTAGTTGGCAGACCCCAGAAGGTTTTGCTAAGTAGTCAGACTTCTCTGTCTGACCAAGCTTCTTTCTGATCAACTCTGGGTCATCCAGTGGTTGCATGTCATCTCTTCAGGAGGTAGCCTTCTCCCTCCCTCTTTAGAAGCTGTTCTACCTTCCCTCCCTCCCTCCTCCCCACTTCTTCTCAGAAAAGGGGATCTAGCAACCCCAGGGGCCCATTGTTTTTAGTAATTTAAAGTTTCAGCAGCACTGAGATCACTCTTTCCTGACTGAAATATTTCAGTTTGTGTTTTGGGGCTGGGGGAAGGGTTAGGGTTCTTTACTTTACTCAGGCCAGGTAGCCCCAACTGCTGACTTCTAAACATTTTATTTTACAATCAAGTCATTTTGACCTATTGGCAGAGACAAAAACTGTGACACCATTGTCATTTTGTCTGTAAATATACGACTACTGTACTTGGATTTTACTGTGCCTTCTTTATGAAAAAAATTAGAATTTAGGTTCATGCCTCAATCTGTGCTATAACTCAGCACAGTATGATTTGAAAAGACTGAGAAGCTAAACCAGTTACCCCTAAAAATAACTCCCATGGTTTATAAAGGAAATATTGGCAGATTTTTAAACACTAGCAGTTCTACTGGTTATCATATGCAGTGGGTGGAGAGAAAAAATGTGTATGGCTCTGACAGTCTTTTGGTTGCATAGCAACAATGGAACTGTAGTGGTTGATATTATAATTTGTCAGAATACTTTACACCATGGGACTTGGCTGATTCAGTTGCATGTGGAAAAATTAACTCTTTACAGTTTTAGGGGTACTTAAATATAATAACACATCTCTTTAGGGTTTGCAGTAGTTCTACACAAATATATAAAAATAAATAAAACTAAATCTTTATATTCTAAGACAGAGGCATGGGCAATTTTAATATGCCAATATTTTCACATGTTCATATCCCAAATGTGCTCCTGAAAAGGCAGTTCCCATTTACCACTTGAAAACTTCTGGTTCTCTGAAGTTTAACTACATCTCACTAGGGGACTGAGTTGAGTGGAAAATTTTACAATACTAAATCAATCTGTGTTTATTTCAATCTTTTTCGGTGGTGGTGGTGGTGGAGAGGGTCTGAATACAGCAGGTCTTTAAGTTGTTATAGTGGTGTGATTTAAATTGTTTTTGTCATTGGTCTTGGTGTTGCAATTTTGTTTAAAATTACGTTATTGTACCACCCTACTAACTCTTTAATCTGTGTCAGATTTTAATCACACCTAATGTTTTGTCTACAGTCAACCACCTCTTGAAGATGAATAATGTGTTGTAGGAATGAAAAGGACACTGCAGTTTTTTAAATATAGTTTCCCGATTTATTTGTTTTTCCTGCTTTGTAAAATGCTTGTAAGACTTGAAAAGTTACCGTGCAAATAAAAGAGGTCAGCTTGGCCAGGAAAATGCTGCCTCTTCCTGAGTATCTAGTGCTGTGGGAGCCGATATGGAAGCCTTTAACCTTTGTCATCAGTGAGGTCAGCAAGAATATGCACAGTTCTGGAATTATTTATCTGTTGCTGCAGTGTTGGGGGTGTGGTGGAGAGTGTGTGTGTGTGTGCGCGCGCATCTGCGTGCAGAGTGGGAGGGGAGCTTGCATACATGTGGTATGTTGCCCTAGATCGGCCACTATTTTTCAAATTAAATTTTAACACTGGATTGGTGGATTTTCTTGCCAGATCTCTAGAAAACAATTGTAACGGTGGTGTTAAATTATGATAAATTCCTTGTGCACAGTACTAGCCCATCAAACAGTGAGTATATTTAAGTCATAGAATTTCTGATTCCTTGAGGGTTTGACCTTCAGCCTGCTGCATATATCTTTAGTGTGTATGTACAAAATTATCTGGATTTTAATGTCTAATATTGATTGTAAGGCCCCTCTCTTTTACACAGCTATAGTCTTGTCATTTCAACCAATAGTTCTGCTACTGATCCAAAACTACAATTACATTTCAGTACTAAATAACGCATTGGTTCATTCTGTATCCCCCTCTTTCTCCTCCTCCTACCAACTCCAGAGGTAAATTAACAAAAAGAGATTCAAGCCTTAATGGACCACCATGGAAAATTCATAAGTGTTTGTGTACATAGAGTGGCCAGCAAAAGTGTGTGCTAGAATGTTTAAAAACTGGACTTTTCAAGAGATGGTAAAGGGAAATGAACTTTGCTCCCATTGAACACCTGTGTTACTGTTCTGTGATTCTCAAGGATCCTGCAATACCTACTTTTGTATGGCTAATGAAACTTCTTCCTGATCACATACTGAGCAAGACAGATTCAAGTATGCACTCAACTGGTGCAAGATTGTGGTGGAGTTTGCCTTTGGAAAAATGAAAGTAAGGTGACCATTCAGTGACTAATATGACAAGTATCATATCTGCGGCATTTTGCATAAGAAAGTAAAGAGGAAGCTTTTGCCTTCAGTGAACAGTGGCATATGGGAGCTATGCACAACCAACCAACCAAACATTGCTTGGCATCAGACACATAAATGAAGAAGATTTGAGGAAAAGTCAACACAGTTTTTGTAAAGGGAAATCATACCTCACCAATCTATTAAAGTTCAGTAACTGGTTAAAAGATCGGAAACAAAAGGTAGGAATAAATGGTTAGTTTTCAGAATGGAGAGAGGTAAATAGTGGTGTCCCCCCAAGAGTCTGTAGTGGGACCAGTACTGGTCAATATATTCCTAAATGATCTGGAAAAAGTGGTAAACAGGTGGCAAAATTTGCAGACGATACAAAACTACTCAAGATCGTTAAGTCCAAAGCAGACTGTGAAGAGTTACAAAGAGATCTCTCAAAACTGGGTGGCAAGGCAACAAAATGGCAGAAGAAATTCAATGTTGATAAATGCGAACTAATGCACATTGGAAAACATAATCCCCATAATAGTTCTCTGAAAACATCCACTCAATGTGCAGCAGCAGTCAAAAAAGCAAACAGAATGTGGGGAACCATTAAGAAAGGGATAGATAATAAGACAGGAAATATCATAATGCCTCTATATAAATCTATGGTACATCCACATCTTGAATACTGCATGCAGATATATTGGAATTGGAAAAGGTACAGAAAAGGGCAACAAAACTGATTGGAGTATGGAACAGCTTCCACACGAGGAGAGATTAATAAGACTGGGACTTTTCAGCTTGGAAAAGAAACGACTGAAGGGGGATATGATAGAGGTCTATAAAATCATGACTGGTGTGGAGAAAGTAAATAAGGAAGTGTTATTTACTCATTCACATAACACAAGTACTAGGGGTCATCCAATGAAATTAAGAGGCAGCAGGTTTAAAACAAGCCAACAAAAAAGAAAGCACTTCTTCACACAATGCACGGTCAACCTGCGAAACTGTTTGCCAGAGGATGTTGTGAAGGCAAAGATTATAACAAGATTAAAAAAAGAGCTGGATAAATTCACGGAGGACAGGTCCATTAATGGCCATTAGCCAGGATGGACAGGGATGGTGTTATTAGCCTCTGTTTGCCAGAAGCTAGGAGTGGGCGACAGGAGATGGATCACTTGATGATTACCTTTTCTGTTCATTCCCCCTGAAGCACCTGGCATTGGCCACTGTCAGAAGACAGGCTACTGGGCTAGATGGACCATTGGTCTGACCCAGTCTGTCCGTTCTTATGTTATGTTTTTAAGTGGTGTGCTGCACAAATTAGGGATGTTCTACATACACACTTTAAACTGTTGGTGGGGTACTGAATCTGAGGCAGTGAAGGTAATGATATTGTAATTTTCAGTTTGTCATTTAATGTTGTGAAGGTGGGCTTTTTATATATTAAAATATCCTTTATTAATTATAGAGTTCTCTTTGTATGGTGATTACGTTTATGGGGGACTGAATTATTGTGGTATTAGGCTTTTCAGAAGATGCATTTGTACTCTGGATAGTTTTACAGTGCACTAATGCTCGTGGAGAGGGAGTTTATGGTGGATAGTATAACTGATGTGCAGAATATAATGTCTTTGTTTTCAAGAATAAATGTTACACATACAAAGATAGCAGCAGAGGTGGTCATGGTTTGTTTTCCCATTCTGTCTGCCCTTTGAGGCGTGTATATAAATTTCGTGTGACGCCAGAAAGTAGAACTTTGACTAAGGAAAACTATATACATAAATAACACTGGTAAAATGATTGTATGCAGTGTTGTTGTAGTTGTGTTGGTCCCAGGATATTAGAGAGATGAGGTGACTGAGGACCAAATTCTGTTGGTGAGAGAGAAAAGCTTCCAAGCTCTCTCAGAGCTCTTCAGGTCAACTGGTAAAATGATACCTAAATATCCTTTGAGAGTACAATAAATATACACTGTTGTATCTAGTTTGGTATTTGGGCCAGGATTTCTGTTCTAGGATTAATTTTTCTTCCAGATCTGAACCTCAGTTGCACTATTGCAATTGTGTGTTGGAGAGACAGCCAACTCTCCATTTTCACTGTAACTTTTCAGATGGACAAAGAATGTATAAACGAGTCCTTGTGGCACCTTAGAGACTAACACATTTATTTGGGCATAAGCTTTCGTGGGCTAAAACCCACTTCATCAGATGCAAGGAATGAAAAATACAGTAAGCAGAATATATATTATAGCACACTCCATGCATCTGATGAAGTGGGTTTTAGCTCACGAAAGCTTATTCCCAGATAAATGTGGTAGTCTCTAAGGTGTCACAAGGACTCCTCGTTGTTTTTGCTGATACAGACTAACACGTGTACCACTCTGAAAAGAATGTATATGCATCCTGCATTATAAAATGGGTTCCTTTTGGTTTATGCTTTATGCTAATGGCCTGATTTAAGGGTGGAGAATCCACTCTAATGAAAACAGTCGATTTACTTCTCCATCTAGATTCTTGGGTTCTTAAACAGTACTTTTACTATTATTATAGGATACTTTCCCACTTTCTCCATCTCTTTGACGTTTTGCAGGCCTGTAAATCAAAGGGGTCAAATGTGCAATTGGTGCACTTCTTTTGGTTTGTAAAGAAGACTCCTCATGTTGTCTGCACTAAATCAGGATTTTCCAGCCTTATTACAGTACCACCAAGCAGCATTACATACTGCACATGGTTTTTGGCCAGAGTCTGCAACAGCTAGCTTCTGATTTCTGGGTACATAAAAAAGGCTTTCCAAGGACTCATTAAGATTTCATTCTATAATTCCAGTAATAAGAAGGCAAACCGAGTTGCTCCCTCTCTGGACTGATGACAAAGAGCCCATTCTGTGTATATATTTAATTGCTCCGACTAATTTATGCCAGCAGATTTTTGTTTTTAATTTTTACTGGTATTGCATCCTGTGGGTGTCATGTTGGCTGTTTGTTGTGTGTCGGTCCCTTCTGCAGTCAGATATTTTTGCCACTAACTATGCAGATTCTGACTCATGAGATCCATCTCAATCAATATTTCATTTATGCCATGTCCTTATTCTACATCACAGCAACAAGGTGTTTGATATTCTGTGCTTGTTTATAATGCTGTCTTTTTTCCTTCAGATAGTGTCTGCTTTAGTGGCTATAGAAGAGAACTTCTTTCTGTTCCAGATTGGCAGGAGATACAGTCTGTATATCATTTTCAGGGATTGGAAATTACAATAATGATGAATCCTGGACTAGTGCCAAAACCAGCATTTCTAGATGGAAGTAATAAGAGACCCAATATTATTATAAGGTCTGATATTTTGAGAAACATCCAAATTAGAAACAAATGCAAGTCTTCTTTTTACCATCTTGCTTTATTTCACTTGAATTTTGAAATGATTTTTATGATTCCTCTCATGAAAATATGTGGAGCTATAAACCAACGCTTGAAGAATTCCATAATCTAAAAGCTGTGTAAAGCATTATGTCCAACTCCCCTGGTTATACGGCTACCGTTAAAATAATATGGAGGGAAAAAAAACTATTACTAGGGTGTTTTATTGGGGACACTTTTCTTGTCCAACAAACGTTTACAAGCACTGATTTTTGGACTGTCAGTCAGAAAATCCTTAATCCCTGTTCATTTCTCTTATGCATGAAAGAGAGGTTAACCACAATAGAGGGTCTTTCTTTTACATTTCAGTTTTCTCTCCATCACGAGCACTCTGTCTGTGTAGGGATGACTGCACCTGAGGTCTCTCTACATGTGTTATCTGCAACCCTTTAGTTTTCCTTTCTGGATTCTTTAGTACAAGGATGTAATAGGATGTGGACCTTAGCTTTGTTGCTTCAGTTCATCGGGTTGATAAATCCTAGAACATACTCTTCAGCAAGGAGCTTTCTGATGGCGGTTTCTATGTCAGTAGATACACTAAAAGAACAGGAGTACTTGTGGCACCTTAAAGACTAACAAATTTATTTCAGTACAAGCTTTCGTGGGCTACAGCCCACTGTAGCTGCAAAAGTTGTAAGCAGTGGGGGTGGGGGGTCTGTGAGTCGCAGGAAACCTTTTTGGTCAGTGGTGTTTATATACAAAAAGGTTATTTCTCTCATTTGGAGCAAGCATTTGTATTATATCCCATATTGAGAGGAGATTTACACGCCTTTTGGCAGCGGTGGTAAGAAAAGTGAGAGATACTTTCAGTTAGGCGTATTGGGAATAGAGGATGAAAAGTGGACTTATTGCCTGTATTAGTCTGTAACTGCTACAAATGTGCAGTATTTATGTACTCTATAGACTCTTCCTTTCTTTCTCCCCGTGCAGGATGTAAGGCAGCTTGCTTGTGAGTGGGAGAGTTCTTCCAGCATGCCGCCTTCTTGCATTGTGGGTCTCGTCTAAACATTGCTTATGCAATAGTTAGGGGTCGTTCGGTTTGATATGTTTTATATGATTCTGCATCAATAATCTTTTTTGGAGAAAGAAAGTTATAATGCTGAAATCTGTATGTTTGGTATAGTGGAGTACTGTGTGATTTGATGCCTTAAGATGTCAGAGGTGAAAGTTTGCATTTTAGCACAGTTAATAATTCGTAACCAAATAATTTTCTCTGTTTCTTTAAAATGTTCAGTGAGTGACCTGAGGTTCTTTCTGTGGCTCATATTCTTGGTCTACAGTAATAAGTAATTCCAAGAAAAGTGTTAAAGTCAAGAAAAATACATAATTAAGTATATAGTCTATTCATTTTTTATAGTATTCATGCCTGAGGGCCTCTGAGCAATTAATTGAAATGTATGCATCTGTAGTTTTAAAGAGAATTAATATGGTGTCTGGCTAGTATTAGAATGATTGTTATTAAAGTCAGCAGATGCTATACTGAGTGGAGGTTGAGAGAACATAGTGTTTAACTTAACTCCACACCTATGTGGTAATCTGAGGAATTAATGGCATTTTCTCCTAAATTTATAATGAAGAGAGATACTTTGATAAGCTGTTGGCAAAATATTGAATTTTTAATAGCTTCTTGTATGTGTCATTTATTGTTCTGAATAAACAAACACTGGGGGAAGTCAGAAGAAAAAGCAAACAAACAAATGTTGGGATTCTGAGAGGTACCTAAGGACTCAGATGTCCAGCTTCTGATTGGAGGCCTAAACTACCTCAGTCTCCCCTTGGCCAAATCTGAGACAAAAGTTGGATCTATTGAGGGAGTATGGTTGAGTGATAAAGATTGTGTGCACAATGAAATAGTCACCTAGTAAATTACTTTCTCTCTGTATTTTGGTACTTTGTGCTTCTCAGATCCTAGCTTAGGAATCTGCATGTGCCAAGAGGCTCCTTAAAAAATGTAATGTTTTAATTACACTGAGCTTTATCAAACATCAAAAAAATGGAAGTTTATTGGTTTTTGTTTATCCATGTTAGTTTTCAGAGCATTTATAATATTCATGTGTACTTGTTCTTCTATATATGAACTCTGGATGTTTTTTTTTAGGGGAAATGTCTTTATTTGTAATCTTTTTCGAGGTCAGGGAATGTATTGCACCTGCTAAATTGACAACGTTGGATTTCAGTGGGGATAACTCACTAGACGTCAGCGTTCCAACCAGCTAAGGGTCTTCACAGTCTGGACCTAAACCTGTGTATAATGTGTAACTTTTTGTTTCCTGAGATGTTAAAGTCAA
>NW_025423035.1:0-16431 GCF_020497125.1 Mauremys mutica | reverse complement strand
GAGGGCTTCTCCCATCAACAGAGCTCGGGGAGGGGCTTGGTTAGCAAAGACCCAGAGAACAGGTGGCCCATGACTCTTGCATGTGGGGAGGCTGGGCATGAGCGCTGGAAGCTCCCTAAGAGCTAGTCCACCTCTTGCTCACTCCTCTCCTCCCCTGAGGCCTCCTTGCCTGCTGCTCGTGCCTCTACACCCTCTGCCCCAAGGTCTGCCCCCCACCCACACCTCTCTGCCCCTCCTGTGACACCCATCCTGCCCACCACCCACACCTCTCTGCCCCTCCTGTGACACCCATCCTATCCACCACCCACACCTCTCTGCCCCTCCCCTGAGACCCGCCCTGCCCACCACCCACACCTCTCTGCCCCTCCCCTGAGACCCGCCCTGCCCACCACCCACCTCTCTGCCCCTCCCCTGAGACCCGCCCTGCCCACCACCCACACCTCTCTGCCCCTCCCCTGAGACCTGCTCTGCCCACCACCCACCTCTCTGCCCCTCCCCTGACACCCGCCCTGCCCACCACCCACCTCTCTGCCCCTCCCCTGAGACCCGCCCTGCCCACCACCCACACCTCTCTGCCCCTCCCCTGAGACCTGCTCTGCCCACCACCCACCTCTCTGCCCCTCCCCTGAGACCCGCCCTGCCCACCACCCACCTCTCTGCCCCTCCCCTGAGACCTGCTCTGCCCACCACCCACACCTCTCTGCCCCTCCCGTGAGACCTGCTCAGCCCACCACCCACACCTCTCTGCCCCTCCCCTGAGACCTGCTCTGCCCACCACCCACACCTCTCTGCACCTCCCCTGAGACCCGCCCTGCCCACCACCCCCACCTCTCTGCCCCTCCCCTGAGACCCGCCCTGCCCACCACCCACACCTCTCTGCCCCTCCTGTGACACCCATCCTGCCTGCCACCCACACATCTCTGTCCCCTCCCCTGCCCAGCCCAGCCCAGCCCACCGCTTGCACCTCTCTGCTTCCCCCCTGAGACCCGTTGTGCCCACCTCTTTCTTCATGCTGCTGTTGTTATTCAAAGAAACATCAGGGATGGAATAAAAAGCTGAGTTTACTCCAGGGTGAGGAAAGAAAGGAGCCACCAACCCGCTGGCAAAGCTCAGTGCCCCAGAGAAAACCTACCCCCTGCTATCGCAATCACTGATGTGCTGGGGATATGGCGGGAAAGGGACTGTCTGAATTAAGGCAGGATTAATCAAGGCAGGAAAGGGACAACAATCCTCAGCAACGTCATTAACCACAAACATATTCTCATCATACTCCAGCCAGAAGGGAAATGGGCAGGAATTCTTGCTGTTCAGCCATGGACACACGCACAGCAGTGAGTGTGGTGTGGAAGCTGGTCTGGTTAAACAATTGGAAATGATCACTCAGTGAGATCAGAACTAGAGTGTAGTGAGAAAACTGCATAAAGCAAGTAGTTGTGGCTGAGTGATTAAGGTGGTAGACTAGAAATCCATTGGCGGCTCCCTGCTCGGGGTTGAGTCCTGCCAACTATGGAGAAATGTGTAGTTCTTTAAATTTAACAATTTAGTTTCAGTGGCTGAGCATCCTTGGTGTCAACAGGAGCTAGGTCTTGTCTCACTCTCAGGCTGTGTCTACACAACAGAGTTATGCGGCTTTACTTAAAGCATTTTAATTAAACTGCTGTTGCGTATCCACACTATGCGGCTTGTGTCACCAGAGCACATCCACGCTAGCAACTCTTGGATCGCCACCGAGAGCAGTGCACTGTGGGTAGCCATCCCACTGTGCAACTGGCTGCAGGGTGCTTTGGGAGGGGTTTGCAATGTCTCATAGGCTGGTACAGCATCACATCCTACTACATTGACAGCCGCTTTCCACCTGAAGTGTGTGTGATGGGGCAGAGACTGTGTGTGGGGGGGGGGAGAGGGAGTGTGTGTGTTAGAGAAGAGTGAGCGTGTCGGCGCGCTGTCTCTAAGTTCAGACAGCTGCTGGAAGCAACCAGTCCTGAGGCAGGGGAAGGGGGACAGCACTGATATCAGCCCCCGCTTCCCTCACTGGCTCAACACAGCACAACAGTCTCTGTCAAACACACACATGCTGCTACCTGCCTGGCTCGGTGTCAGGGGTGCTGGCTCATGGGGGTTTAGAGGGCCATGGCCCTACTACTTTTTACAAGCCGTAAGGATGAACGACAGAAGGGTGGACTGAGTGGAGTCTTGGGGGGAAGAGGGGTTCTGTGGGTGTGGCCTTGGGGGAGGGGGAGGACGAGGCGTCAGGGAGAAGGGGTGGTGGGGGTTGGGGGCCTCAGGGAGAAAGGGTGGAGTGAGGGTGGGGCCTTAGAGAAGGGGTGTCATGGTGGCACCACAGTTCTGATGCCAGTGCCCCCCCCACACTGTAAGGAAGCTTCCGCCGCCTGCTCTGTGTTCGCAGGGCGGGAGAGAGCAGCATCCACGGCAGTGATTTGCTCCTGGCTGCCGGAGCAGAGCAGCAGGTTCAGCTGTCAGAACTTCCCAGAGCTATGAAAGGGGAGGGGCCGATGTCTCTGTAGCAGGAATGCAGGGCAGGCGAGTTCACAGCAGGCATTGTGGGATACTGGAGGAGGCCAGTTATGGTGATATAATGAACAGCAGCGTCTACACTGACAATTTGTCACTTTAAGTTTGCTGCAAAAAGATCTAAGCTTCTCATCGAGGTGATTTTATTTTGTCACCAAAACAGAGCAGTTTTGTCGCCAGACGTGGCATTGCAGAGTGTACACCAGCCACAAGCTGCCGACCGAGGGAGCATTGTGTGTTTTTCACACACCTGAGCAATATAGTTCTGCTGAAATAACTTTGTAGTGCAGACCTGGACAAAGATTCACACACACACACACACACACACACACACACAACTTGCAAGGAAAACGTCACCTGCCCCTCTGCTTTGAAGAATCCAAGCACAAGCAAAGCTTGTCAGGCCCCGGTGGGGATAGCAGGGAGTCAGGTTGGGGCAGACATGACACCTTAATCACAGGCAGGCACCATGGCTTAGCTGGCTAAAGCACCTGATTCATAAGCAGGAGATGCTGGGTTCAACTCCCAGTGGTCCCTTATTGACTGGCTGTTGGGGCACCTGGTATTGGCTACTGTCAGAAGACAAAATAAAGAGCTAGAGGGACCTTTGGTCTAGCCCAGGGTGGCTGTTTAAATTACACTCACATGCACTGATAACAGAGTTATTGAAAGTTTGGGAGTTAGGAGCTGGTAAATGAGTGTTCTAAGCCCCTTGCAGATGACCCCCTCCCTCTGGGACAGGGGCAGGTCTGGGCTCTCACACCAAATGGCTCATTGGGGCTGCCAGAATCTGTGGGCAGCTCATTTAGGCTACGTCTTCACTACCCGCCGTATAGGTGGGTAGCAATCGATTTCTCGGGGATCGATATATCGCGTCTCATCTAGACGCGATATATCAATCCCTGAACACGCTCCTGTCGACTCCGTAACTCCACCAACCCGAACGGCGGTAGCAGAGTCGCCATTGGGAGCCGCGGACATCGATCCCGCGCTGTGAGGACGGTAGGTTATTCGATATAAGATACTTCGACTTCAGCTACGTTATTCACGTAGCTGAAGTTGCTATCTTATATCGATTTTCCCCCGTAGTGTAGACCTGCCCTTAGTTTACACCGAGGGTTGAGCCCTGCTTGTGCACCGTGTGTGAGAATGAAAATCCTAAACCACCCTTTGAATAACGAATGCAGCAGGACATGTTATTGTCCCTGCCCCAAAGCAGACAGACCAATGGAGAAATGCCGTCGAGTCCAAGGTAATACTCCACTGCCATTTTACCTTTTTCGCTTGCTAAACTCCCTCCCAACCTTGTGGGGTCCAGAGCCCGGTATTGAGCCTGAGCCGAGATGTCTACACTGCAAATTTACCACCCCACGGCCCTAGCCCTGGGAGCCTGCACTGGCACGGGGCAGCCGTGGGTGTTTCATTGCAGTGTGGACATAGCCTAGCATTATGTCTACACTGCCATTAACACACCCAAGTCACTATTCTCAAACCCTGGATCAGTTGTTTCAGGCTTGTGGGCCTTGTGCTGCAGGGTTATAAAATTACAGTGTAGACACTTGGGCTTCAGCCCAGCCTCCGAGACCCCCACGAGGGGTGAGGATCTCCGAGCCTGGGCTCCAGTCTGAGCCCCAGGAGCCCAAATCGGATCATCCAGGCCAGCCGGGTCAGCGGGATTTTATCACAGTATAGATGCCCTCTCAGGGTATGTCTACATTGCAATGTAAGCCCAGGGTTAGCAGAAGTCATTTCAGGAGCCCCAACACATAAACATAAACCACGAGGGAAAGAACCCCCCCCCCCCCCAAATAAGCTGGGCAGTGTCCTTCTCCCTACGGTTCATAAGTCCAGCAACCAAAAGTCCTTTAACATGACCCCCCCGCCCTGCACTCCTCTCACAGCTGTTGTCCTTAGTCAGTGCAAGCCCAGAGGTTCCTCTGTAGAGTTCACCTGCCATCCTGGGTGGAAAAGGGGGAAAATAAGAAGGCACCGTACTCACTATGGTGTCTAAGGACTCACTCATCCCTCCACTGCCCCCCTGTCCTAACGTTGGTCTAACACCTACATGTTAGTATTGGGACCCAGACCCTGGGCCACTTGCCTTTGGAAACCCTGTCCCCTGCCTAGCAAGTGCTATTGAACTGAGGGTGAGTCCCTCCGTCGGGGTCTGCCAAGCACAGTTGTGCTGCCTTCCATTCACACAACAAGGATAACAACCCTTTATTTCTCCTGCCCCTATAACATGGAGACTGGGAATCCAACACCAGCCACCAGTGATCATTTCGGCAAGCAACCCAACCTATTTCCAACATACTGTAAAATCCACATGCAGACTCATACACGAAACCTTGCAAGAAAATCTCCCTGAGGGGGTCTGAAGCACCTGCTGCTGGAGGGAAGGAGGGGGCTGTGGGTTGGGACAGAGGAGAAGGGTGAAGAGGAGCAGGCTCTGGTTGGGAGTGAGGAGCAGTGAGCATAGGAGGGGTTGTGGGTTGGGACTGAGGGGCACTGGGAGTAGAGGGGACATGGGTTTAGGCTGAAGAGCATCTTCGTTTGGGGATCCAGCAGGACAGGGGAAGGCAGCAGGTGATTCTAATTCCTTAGGGACATTCTGTGTGTTTGTCTGTGTGTGTCTGTGCAGGGAAGGAACATGATCTATGCCCAGAGGCCTTTATTCCTCCAGGCTGCAAAGACAGAGGGGCTGTCAGGAAGTTGCCCCTTCAAACCCACACACAAAAAGGCCCTTCCGAGGAAAGGGAAAATCCTGAAGAGAAAAAGTAACATCAAAGAAGATGTGAGAAAGACAGTTTATGATCTCAGTGAGTAGTTTATCATCTGATAAGAGACTTGAAGCCTGGACTCTCAGATTAAAAGTCTGACGCTCTGCCAACTGAGCTAGGCAGGCTCACGAAGCAAAAGAGCAACTTGGTGCAGAGGAGAAACTAGTCAAGAAAAGAAGAGCAGGAAACAATACGGGAAACCTGCTGCTCTCTCTGGCCTGGTCGGGGGGCTGTGCCGATCAGGTGTCCGCACTAAGTTCAGCAAAAATATGGTGATCCCGGGGAAGCTTGGGGTCCCCAGGTTGCCTAAGGAAGGGTGAACCGGCCCAGGTCAGAAACGGAGCAGGTCAAAACTCCCCTGCTGATCAGTAGTGGGGTTGTGCCTGTGAATAGCCCCTGCAGCGTAGCCTGGGCAAGACAGTGAGACACGGTCTCTTTTTATACACCCCCCTCCCCCGCAGAGACTGTATGGGGGGATGGGAGCTCCCATTGTGGGGATCCTGAACTGGTGGGAGGGAGGCACCATGTACCAGGGATCCCGAAACGCGGAACAGGGGCACCCACACACCAGGTGTCTTGCAGCAAGAGCTGCGTTCTTGATTTACAAGCTGCAAGTGATGGGGAATTTACCACCTCCCTTGCGGAGCTCGTTCCACTAGATAATTAGCCTCACGGTTAAAAAACGGTCATTTCCAGTTGGGATTTTCTGACATCGACTGCAAGCCAATGGGGCCTTGTTCAATCTTTGTCTGGTGAATTAAAGAACCCTTTAAATCACATATTCCTCCCTCTGGGAATTTGTAAAACGTATTTAAACCAGTGATTAAATCGCCTCTTAGCCTCCAGGCAATGAAATCAATTGAGCTTCTTCAGTCTCTCGCTGTAGACATTTTCCTTGTTTTTAAAGGAAAAAATCCTGATCTTTCCAAGGGGAGCTGCTGCTTCAATGTTTAGTTTTGGGATGGATTTGGCTGCACTCAGAGATCTGCCCGCGGGTTACAATCTGCGATCCGAAGGGTCGAACACAATTGCATTTAGATGGGACCGTTAGTGCCGCCCCCGTATGGCCAAAGATCAGAACTGACCAGCAGAGTTTACAGCTGGAGCCTGGGACGCTCCTGAACGAACTGGGCACGAAGCCTCTCGCGTGGGACCCTCGCTGTGCAGCAGGAGGCGGAGGGAAGCTGATTGTCAGGGCTCAGGGCAGCTCCCTGCCAGGCTGAGCCGGTGTCTGTGCTAAGCTCGGCATCAATCACGTGATTCTGGGCAGTTCGGGGTCCCCAGGCTCCCAAAGGAGGGTGAAGCAGGTCACCCCTGGAGCAGGTTAAAGCTGCAGGTTGACAGTGGGGTTGCTGCCCCTGTGAACAGCTGCTGTAGCACTGTCTGGGCAGGACAGGGAGAGCCAGTTATACCCCCCCAGCCTGTATCGGGGGATGGGAGCACTCACACCCTGGGGACCCACCCACCAGAGATCTACTGGGGGGGAGAGTGGCACCCATACACCCAGGATCTTGTAGGGGGGGACAAGGGCATCCACACTCCGGGATACTCTGCAGAGGGACGGACACCCACACACCCAGGATTCTGTATGGGGGCCAGAGGTACCCGGACACCTGGGTTTCTGGATGGGGGATGGGAGGCCATGAAACATCCGGGATCTTACCTGGGAGGACAGCAGCGCCTGCAGCTCGACATGAGACGGGGGTGGGGGGAGCAGGAGCATTTCCCAGTTCCAGGCTGTCCCCGTCTGGCGAAGGCACAGAGCTCACAAGCAGAGTTTAAAGCTCCAGCTGCCAGGCTGTGAAACAAACCGGGCCCTGTGGCTGGTGCCTGTGATCCTAGCTCCTGGGGAGGCTGAGGCCGGCGGATCACTTGAGCTCAGGAGTTCTGGGCTGCAGGGGGCTGTGCTGATCGGGTGCCTGCACTAAGCTCGGCATCAATATGGTGATCCTGGGGAAGCTTGGGGTCCCCAGGTTGCCTAAGGAGAGGTGAACTGGCCCAGAACAGAAATGGAGCAGGTCAAAACTCCCGTGCTGATCAGTAGTGGGATCGTGCCTGTGAATAGCCCCTGCAGCGTACCCTGGGTGCGACACAGTCTCTTTTTATACAGACACCCCCCGCAGAGCCTGCAGGGGGGGATGGGAGCACCCACACGCTGGCGGGGAGGGACGCACCCAAGCAACACGGATCTGGAAAAGGGGAACAGAGACACCCACAGATCCCAGATGGGGTCAGGCAGGGGAAACCCACTCCCTCCACACAATGTTCTTATCTGGCGGTGAAGCCAGGGAAACCACATGGAGGATTCTTATCTGGGGAACTGGGGGGACCCACTTACCACCAGAGATTCTTAAGGGCAGGAGGAACAGGGACTCCCACCTCTGCAGCATGGGGGTGAGTCGCCTGCTGGGATCATCTGGGCATATTTCACCTCGTCAGTTCCCTGCCATTGCCTTGGGGGCCCCTTGTTCGCTGCCTCTGGTACCCAGTTTAGCCTCCTTCCTGAGGGCTGAAACGCTTTGATCTATCTAAGGTCTGTGGGATCAATACGTGTCATGGTGTAATTCTGTGTTATTCGGGGGGCAGACTAGCTGAGCTAATGGCCCCTTCTGCCCTTAAACGCCATGAAAACATTTCCCTGGTTTCTCCTTGCGCCTGACAGACACCACGGTGAGGGGCCCAAGAGAAGATCCTGGACCGCGCTCTGGCTCTTACTTTACTTGGGGACGTCAGCGCTTTCCTAGCAAAGCTGCTGCTAAAGCGCTGGATTTGGGGAACTGTTCGGCTCTGATTCAGAGATCTGCCTGCGGGGTGTGAACCTGCCACGAGGAGTGGGAAATGCAACCAGCACCGGGAGGCGTTGGCTGAGCTCCGGGCTGCCCCCGTGTGGCCAAAGCTTAGAACTGAGCAGCGGAGTTTAAAGCTGGCGCTGGGAGGGACCTGAACACACGGGGCACGAAGGTTCCTGCTTGTAACGCTTGTTGGGTGGGCAGCTGAGCGTAGCTGATTGCCGGAGTTCAGGGCTGCACCCCGGGGTGCTGAGCAGGTGTCTGTGCTCAGGTTGGCCTCGCTATGAGGGTTTCTAGGAAGTTTGGGGTCACCAGTCTCCCTAAAGAGAGAGGAGCCAGGTCAGCCCACGAAAGGAGGCCGGCAAAACTCTGGTACCAATTGGCAGTGGGACTGCCCCTGTGAAGAGCCGCTGCAGCCCCGCCAGGGAGAGCCGGTCTCTCTTTATGCAGCCCCCCCACCATTCCTCAGGACAAGGGTTGTGCTCAAAGATCTGTGCCCCGTGTTTTCACCTCCATGTGAAGCGCACAGTGCAAATAACCCTCAGCGCATCAGCTCAGTTCCAGGCTCCACTTCCACCAGCTCAGGCAAGATGGTGCAGAGGAGCCCCTGGGTGGCTGTGGGCCTGGGGAGGATGGCTTTTGATTTTTCGGCCTGACCGCTACGGGCAGCAAGGCCAAAAGTCAGATGGCCGGCTCTCCCGTCCACCACGCTCATCAGGAGCCCTTAGTCGACAGGCTCGGAGAATGCGGGCAGCGTCCCCCACTACCTCTCGCATGCAAAGCGAGCGCTCTGCCGCTTGAGCTAATTCCCGCAGCTGGCCTGACTCTCAGGCACCGGGCAAAAAAAGGCAAGGGCTCTGTGGCCTTAAGCAGAACACAGCCTGAAATGGGGGTGGGGGTGGGGGCGCTACCCAGAGCTGGGGAAGGGGGTCTGAGTCCCAGCCACGCTCCTCGGCACAAACACCAACGCTCCCTCCCTGGAGCGTGTCTGGGCTGAGAGTTAGCTCCTGAAACAAGCACCAAACTTCAGAAGACAACGCAGGGATAGATCACTTGACGATTGCCTGCTCTGGCCATTGCCTCTGAATCGCCTGGCATCGGTTACTGTCAGAAGACGGGATAGTGGCCTAGCTGGACCATCGGTCTCACCCAGGAGGGCCGTTCTATCTTCACCACTTTCCTCTAACCCAAGCAAAGCCCGGAGCAGGCCCAGCTCAGCAACTCTAGCAGGCTCCCTGGCCCCTGGCCCAGCATACAGCAAAGCGACCCTGCCTCCGCCAGGATAGACAGCCACCGACTCCCTCTTCCAGACCAACGCAGCCCTTCCCCGCTTTGGCTGTCTCCAAGCTGTCTGCGTGCTCTGCTCTGCTCCACGGCTGCCATGCTGCCTGAGATCAGGAGGCTGCGAGGTCTCACGGTCTCAGCTGAGCTGGTATCGCGTGCCACCCCGCCCATCTCCTCATTCCCTTCATGGACCCCTGGGATGTGAGTAATTCTGTATTTGAGTGGCTCTCCCTCCCGGCCATTGAGCTTGGCGTAGACTAGCAGGGAGGGAGGAGGAAAGGGATTGTGCTCCAGTGAGAGCTCAGAAAGAAAGGTGCAGGTCCCCCACTAGAGCCCAGCACAGCAGAGCACAGCAGAGCAGAGCAGGCTGGAGAATGTGTGTATGGGTCTGACTAATTCTCCCCTGCTCTTCCATTTGAGCTAACTTCCCCCAGCTGTCTCCAGCCTCCCAGTCAGCGCAAGGGGGAGAAGGGCCGGGGAGGAAGAGCTTTGTGCTCCGCAAGGGCTGGCTTTTTGGGAGACCAAGCGGGGAGAGGGATGGAGGCCACAGGAGGAGCTGAGCCGGCTGACTGTCCATGGCTTCTAAAAGAAGGGCAAGAGAAGGCCCCGCGGCTGCCTTGCCGTTGGAGAATGCGGGCATTGATCCCGCTGCCTCTCGCATGCGAAGCGAGCGCTCTACCACTTGAGCTAATTCCCCTACCTTGGCAGATGGTGTCTTGATCCATCCATTCGATAATGGAGGCCACATCGTTCCCCGCGCCAGCCGGTGACTCCTTCCAAAAGGGTCAGGCAAGGGAGGGTTTCCCGTAGGCCGGCTAGCTCAGCTGGTTAGAGCGTGGTGCTAATAACGCCAAGGTCATGGGTTCAAGCCCCATGCTGGCCACTCTGGGAGGGAGAGGGTGGCTTCTGCTCTTTTGGCTGACTGCTAGGGGTGGCAGAGGCCAAAACCAGGTGGGCCGGGAGCGGGCAAGAGCCCTGCTGGGCGCAGGCGCCAGGCAGGACCAAGCTCCTGACACCTCCTTGGGCTCCTCGCTCCACCTGCTGCCTGAAAGGAACTTGGGCCCGGGGAGGAGACGGGTGAGCCTGGCCGGCTGCCTTCCAGGCTCATAGGAGGCCAGGCTTGAGCTGCCCGCCCGTGAAGCCAAAATCGCAGGCCTGCTGGCTCGCCCCCATTGTCCACAGTGGGTTGACCTGATGGCCCGAATTCTTGCTGGCTGCCAGCTCCACCCAAATGTACCCGACGCCGGATCACGCTCCCCAGCCCAAGCCACAGAGGAAGGCTTAATACTCGGCACCCCAACCTAGGGGAGAGGCTTCACACTCCGCCGGCGCAGGGTGACTTTTGGGACTTCCCTGGACACCATCCTCCCACCGCCCACAGCCAGACCCCCCAAGCCCATCCCTCCGACAGGAAGGAGCAGGAGGACCACTCCGCCCAGGGGCACCACCACTCGAAGTCAGCTTCACTTGCTTTCTCTTCTACCCCTTTCCTCCCAAGTTATGCGCGCCTCACGGGAGCCGGCCCTGGGAAGACGCAGGCACGGCACTCTGACTGGCACAAGCCAAACGCCCACACCGAGAGTTTAGCACGGGCTCATGAGGCACTGGAGGAACCCCATGCAGACGCACTGACGGAGCTAAGCTTTACGGCCAAGGGCCCTACCTGTGCAGAAAGCCAACTTGCTTGTGAAAAAGACTCCTCTTTCGGCTCCCCTTCCAAACTTCCAAATGCCTCCCAATGGGAAAACAGACACACTGAAACACCCAAACGGTCCTAACGCTGGAGCCAGGCGAAAAAGAAAAGCAAGGAAAAGATTTCTAAATGGCCACCCTGCCAGAGTCGTACAGCTCCGCAAGTGAAACCCGTGGGAGGGACATTACACAGAAAAGGGGAATGGAAAGCTGCCCAAATTGAGATGCTGTGGAAAGCTACAGCCCCATCGCTACTCCTACTCTGCACACTTCTTGCAACAGCTGATGAACGGCCAGGTGCTTTTCGCATCCAAGCCCACACCAGGGGAAGACCTTGAGAAGCTTCCCGTGGCTTGCCTGGTTCAGCTGGTCAGAGTGCAGCACTCGTGGAGGCCAGGGGCACCAACTTATATGGGCTCCTGGGGCTAAAGCCCCAGGAATATTCACAGTCAGGGGCTCTGCTCCACCAATATTTGGAGCTAGGTTTCTCCCCTGCTTGGAGCGCCCCCCCCTGCCCCCGCCTCTCATGCCCCCTGCCGCCGCCAGGGCTGGAGCTTCCCCCCCGCTCCCCACCCTGGAGCTTCCCTGCCTGAACGTAAAGAGCGCGCAGCGCGCATCTCTCTCCCTTGCTGCTGCTGCCGCCGCCGCCTAAGGGCTACAGCATAACAGCAGTGCAAGCTGCTGGTGCTGTAGCACCTCAGGAGGGGGAGGGAAGTGGAGGGGGCCGTGCCGTGCTTGGCAGCCCTCCCCTCCCCTGCCCCTACCTGGAGGAGACGCGAAGGGACTTCCGGCCAGGAGACGGACATCACTCACCTTAGCAGCTGCTGGGGCTTCCGTGAGTGTTTGACCCTATGATTCCCCCCAGCCCCAGCCCCCGCCCCCACTCCTGCCCAACGCTGGGGAAGGGGGGGCAGCCCCATCCCCTCCCACCGTCCCCCAGGGAAGCTGTGGTGAGGGGCAGCAGGCTGCAGCAGGGGTCAGGGAGGCAGGAAGCCACATGTGAAGGCAGTGCCCCTCCCCACCACAATGCGGGAGGGGGTTAGACCTACCTGAGCAGCTGGGGCTTGGGTGTATTTTGTGACAACTTGCTCTCCCTGTCCCCCCCCCCAGCCACCACCCTGCAGCCCCCCCCCACTCCTGCCCCACGCTGGGGACGGGAAAGCCCCATCCCCTACCCCCAGTGAGGCGCAGCAGGCTGCACAGGGGAGGCAGGAAGCCACATGGGAAGGCAATGCCCCCTCCCCCAGCACCCACCAACCCACCCGCCACAGGGGGGATGGGAGAGGGAGGCTTCCTAGATCTAAGCAGCTGGGGCTTGGGTGAATTTTATGACACCCTGCTCCCCCCCCCGCCATAGCCACCACCCTGCCTACCCCACTTCTGCCCCATGCTGGGCAAGGGGCAGCCCCATCCCCCATCCACAGTGAAGTTATGGTGAGGGGCAGCAACATGGAAGGCCACCTGTGATGGCAAACCCCCCCCCCCCGTACCCATCATAGGGGAGGTGAGTGAGCTTTCTGGACCTGAAAGGGGCCCTAGGAGCATGTTCAGTGACTGTGGGGCAGATTGAGAGTGCTGTGGGGGGCATGGGGGAGAGGGGGGGTCCCTCCCCTGGAGCTTGCTGCTGCCAGTGGTGGTGGGGGGGAGTCCTCTCTGGCCCTAGCCCTGGGGCAGCCTGTCTGCACCCCAAGTTCCTCATCCTCAGCCCTGCCCCACCCCAAAGCCTGCACCCCCAGCACCGAGCATGCTCCTGCACTGTGAACCCCTCATCCCCAGCCCCACCCCAGAACCCTCACCTGAGGGGAAAAACATGCAACTTAAATTTGGTGGTCAGTTTGGAGTATCATTGTATTTAGCACAATATTTGATTATTTTACACCCTTCAAAGTATGTAACTGGTCGTATACAGGTGTTACGAAGTGGGAATGTGCTTAATGTTTTCTCTGAATACTGTCTGTGTGCCTCAGTTTCCCCGATGCATTTCTCAAGGCTCTAGATGGTGGGATAAGGGGGTGTGATTGTTGTAGAGCCCTGGAGGGCCAGTGTGATGCTGTCTGCACAGAGAATGGCCGAAACCCTGTCTCCAGGCAACTGATGGCCTGGGCCCCTCCCCTGCAAAGGTGCCAGCTGAAGGTGTTGGAGACAAAGAGATCAGGTGACCTCCTGGCCCGGGAAAGGAACTGAGCAGAGAGGAGTGGGGGCTGGAGGGGGTTTCAGTCTGGAGCTGGCTGGGGACCAGGCGTGAAGTGCAGACATGGAGGGTCTGGCTCACTGCCCCCAGAATGGACCCGGCCGAGGGGTCCGGTTCACTGTACCTACAAGCTCTGTTTTAGACCCTGTTCCTGTCATCGAATAAACCTCTGTGTTACTGGCTGGCTGAGAGTCGCGTCTGACTGCGAAGTGGGGGGGCAGGACCCTCTGGCTTCCCCAAGACCCCGCCTGGGCGGACTCGCTGTGGGAAGCGCACGGAGGAACAGAGGATGCTGAATGCTCCAAGGAGAGACCCAGGAGGTGAAGCCGTGGGAGCTTCTTGCCCTGCAGACAGTCTGCTCCAAGGGAGAGGAGGCTCCCCAAAGTCCTGATTGGCTTTGTGGGGAGCAGTTCCAGAGCATCGCCCAGGGACTCCGTGACACCCAATACCCACCACAGGGGAGGCGAGTTGGCTTTCTGGACCTGAGAGAGTCCCTAGGAGCATGTGCAGTGACTGTGGTGCAGAGTGAGTGTGCTGCGGGGGGTGGGGAGGATGGGTCCCTCCCCTGGAGCTTGCGGCTGCCAGTAACGGCAACGGGGAGTCCTCTCTGGCCCTAGCCCTGGGGCAGCCTGTCTGCATCCCAAGTTCCTTATCCCCAGCTCTGCACCCCCAGCACCCCAACCCTGAGCACCCTCCTGCACTGTGAACCCCACATCCCCAGCCCCACCCCAGAGCCCTCACCTGAGGGGAAAAACGTGCAACTTAAATTTGGTGGTCAGTTTGGAGTATCATTTTGTTTAGCACAATACTTGACTATTTTACACCCATTTAAAGTGTATAACTAGTCGTATACAGGTGTTACAAAGTGGGGCTGTTCTTAATGTTTTCTCTGAATACTGTGTGGTTGCCTCAGTTTCCCCTGTGCATTTCTCAAGGATCTAGATGGTGGGAAAGGGGGTGTGATTGTTGTAGAGCCCTAGAGGGCCAGTGTGATGCCATCTGCACAGAGAATGGCCGCAACCTTGTCTCCTGGTGGCCTGGGATGCTCTCCTGCAAGGTGCCAACTGAAGGTGTTGGAGAACAGAGAGATCGGGTGGCCTCCTAATGCCTGGAAAAGAGACAAAAGCCAGAGGAGGGAGTGTCAGTGCCTGTGCGGACTTCCGGGAAGCGCATGGTGTGGAAGGGGATGCTGGGATGCTTTGGAACTACTCCATACAAAGCCAGTCAGGACTCTGGGGGAGCCTCCTCTCTCTAAGCAGACCGTCTCCAGGGCAAGAAGCTCACACCTTCCTGGGTCTGACCTCGGAGCATTCAGCCCTTCCACACTGTGCGCCTTACGCAGCGAGTCTGCACAGGCAGGTCCTGGGGGCAACCAGAGGTCCCTGCACCCCAACTCTGCAGTCAGATGTGACTCTCAGCCAGACAGTAAAACAGAAGGTTTATTAGACAACAGGATCACAGTCTAAAACAGAGCTTGTAGGTACAGAAAACAGGACCCCTCAGTCAGGTCCATCTTGAGGGGTGCCCAGAACTTGGGTCTGGGCTTCTCCCGATTTCCCCAGCCAGCTCCATAGAATCATAGAATTCAAGATCAGAAGGGACCATTATAATCATCTAGTCTGACCTCCTGCAAGATGCAGGCCACATAAGCCGATCCACCCACTCCTGAACTAATTCACTCCCTTGACTCTGCTGTTGAATGCTTCAAATCGTGATTTAGAGACTTCAAGTAGCAGATAATCCACCAGCAAGCGACCCCTGCCCCATGCTTCGGAGGAAGGCGAAAAACCTCCAGGGCCACTGCCAATCTACCCTGGAGGAAAATTCCTTCCCGACCCCAAATATGGCGATCAGCTGAACCCCGAGCATGCGGGCAAGACTCTCCAGCCAGACCCTCTGGAAAGGGCTAACAATATCCCAAACATTCACCCTTTGTAGTAATTACCAGTGGCACGGTATTGACCTATTGACTAAACCCGTTATCCTATCGTACCATCCCCTCCATAAACTTATCCAGCTTAATCTTAAAGTCATGGAGGTCCTTTGCCCCCACTATTTCCCTCGGTAGGCTGTTCCAGAATTGCACTCCTCTGATGGTTAGAAACCTTCGTCTAATTTCAAGCCTAAATTTCCTAACTGATAAATTTATATCAGTTTGTCCTTGTGTTCACATTAGCACTGAGCTGAAATAATTCCTCCAAACTGACACTCCCTCATCTGGCCTTTGTGTCTCTTCTGGACAAGAAGGCCACTGATCTCATTTGTCCCCAACACCGTCAGTTGGGCACTTTGCAGGGGAAACTGAAGGCACCCACACAGTATTCAGAGAAAACATTAAGAACATTCCAACTTTGTCACAACAGGTGCAACAAAATTTAATACCGTATATTGAAGCAGGCAAGTGCTGCTTCTGACTTTCCACTTTTAATTGACCACTTGTATCTTGTAGGTGCTGAGCGCGTTGTAGCTTTCATGTTTTTATATCAGCGCTTAACAGCGGTGTGAGACCTGCGGGGGGAGGGGGGGGGAGACCGCACCATTTTGGGCCCCACCAAAAAATTATCTACGAACCTGTACCGGCCTACTGCTACCTCCACAGCCCCCTGCTCAGTCCAGCCCTTACCCACCCCCAGGTTAGTAGTTGGTGCCCTCACATCAGGACCCCGCAGCCCTTTACCAAACCCCAGTTCTTGCCCCCACCCAAGCTTTGATGGTTGCCTCTCACTTCTCGACCCGCCAGCACCCTTCCAGCCGAGCCCTGCCCCCCACAGCTCTACCAGTTCCCTTCACTTTGACTCGCAAGCCCCTGGACCAGCCCCAGCCCTGCCCCCCACAGCTAAGCCTGTTCCCCTCACTCCTGACCCACAAGCCCTGCCAGCCCAGCCCTGCCCCCCAAGCTATGTTCAAGAATCTGAGAAAAGGTGCAAATCTGAGATTTTGTTAGCATTTTATAATTAGAGAGACGGGAAAATCTCAGGGTATATTCAATTAGAAATAGACAACTAGAGAGAAGTGGGACAAACGTTTAGGGTTTTTTATATCATCATTTGAGATTTGCTGAGAAAACCTACGGTCTTACCGAGGATTGCGTCACCATCCCTGCCCACCCTGGCTAATAGCCATTGATGGACCTGTCCTCTATTAATTTATCTAGTTCTTTTTT
>NW_025423034.1:0-44987 GCF_020497125.1 Mauremys mutica | reverse complement strand
GAATTTATACCACATGATTATCACGTTAGCAGTAGTAATCGATCTTAAGGATTTGTTTTTTCTCTATTCCTCTCCCTATCCCCCTGTGATCGAAAGTACTTTGCCTTTACTATCCTCTGTTTTGAATAGTAGTCCACTTTTATCACATAGGGACGCCAGCTGTAGCGTGGGTCCTTTTAGTGCATTCGATCGCGTTGAAATAGATACTTCCGATCCCCTGTGCACTTGATATGAGCAGAACTCTTTGTGACACGAAACCCGAGGTTCAGTGTGCATGCTCAGCCTTTACTGGAGCTCTTCTTGCCGTGTCACTACTTTTTGAAGGACCCCGTTTCAGCATGGTACTGCAGCGATGACCCCTTAACTTTTGCTATGTTTACCCTCTCCCCAACCCCGCTGCCAGATGTGCTTACTAGTATTTTACGGGAAACAGGGAGTCACAAACCGTGGGTTGTGGTCTCTACTTGGCGTGCATCCCATTCTACTAACCCACTGGTGATTTCTCTGTTTTACCGCCTACCCCAAAGCTCATCCGTTCGCCAGCGTGCTTGAGCTGAGCTGCGCAGATAATTTCTGTATGCCTTTAATCGTTTGATTCTATGCAACCGTTTAATATTATCACTGACAATTTATATGTAGCCAATGTTGTTTCAAATATTAGTGGTAGCTATGTATCACCAGCGCTAGATAAAAATTTGCTAGCTTTGTTTTTAGCATTGCAACATCTCATTCATTCCCGTACCGATCAGTTTTTTATTGCTCATATTCGAAGCCACCAACCTTTCCCTGGCATGTTGACAGAAGGCAATGCCCAGGCGGATGCGCCAACGCTGGGCATTCTCTGGTACTCCTATAGAAAGTCATGCCCTACATCATCAAAATGCCAAGGCATTGGCTAAAACAATTTCAGATCCCTCTCTCTGATGCTCGAGGTATTGTTCAACAATGCCCTCAATGTACCCTTAACCCACAGGGTCCTCCCATAGGGGTAAATCCCCGTGGTCTCGGAGCCAATCAACATTTGGCAGATGGGATGTCACCCTTTTTCCCCCCTTCTCCCCTTGGAAAATACCTGCACGTTGTCATCGACACATTTTCTGGTTACACTTGGGTAACTGCCCAAAAAGGGGAGGCTACCAAACATGTTTGTAATCACTTGATTCGCAGCTTTGCGGTAATGGGCAGCCCCGCTGAGTTAAAAACCGACAATGGCCCTGCTTACTGTTTCCTCCGCCATGGCCGCATTTTGTGTCCGGTGGGGCATTCTCCACAAATTCGGCATTCCTTATAATTCCCGGGGTCAGGCCATTGTTGAGCGGGCTAACCGCACCCTAAAGGAGGCCCTTACTAAACAAAAACAAAAAGGAGGAGTGCCCCATATCCTTGCCAGATAAGGAAGAATGGCTGGCTCGTGTCTTGTTTACTCTGAATCATTTGAATTTAACTTTGTTTAATAATCAGTTTTTATCTAGAGCCCAGCGCCATTATAGACAGACCGAGCCCCTTCCGGCGCCGAAGGTGATATATCGCAAGTTGCCAGGACCAGAGTGGAAGCCCGCCTGTGCCACTCATCACCTGGGGCCAGGGCTACGCAGCAGTGTCAACTGAAAACTGGCCCTGTGTGGGTTCCCGCTCGCTTTGTGAAGCCGTGGAGAGATGGCCTGGCATCAGGGGCTTAAAGAATCCCATTCCGGACTTCAGTCTAACCCTGACGGATTATGGTGGACAAGATTGACAAGGCCCGAAAGCGTGGCCACACCTAACACTGCCATAACTTGGGGGCAGTGTCAAAGCTTTATCCACGGCCAGGCTGAACATGTACTTAGAGCAAACTAAGGCGGATAAGACTACAGAAAGTTATTTTCTTGCGCTAATAGCCAGCTTAAATGCTAATTACTTATGCTGCACTCATTATGGATGTGAAAAGGTTAATGATATGTGTTGCTTTAATATTTCTGATCATCATCATTCAGTTGAAAAATCAACTCAAGATAATTAAAAATTTAACAGATCAAATCAGATACAATCCAGACCCCTTCTCGGGATGGTGGGATTGGCTCTCCTCATGGCTTCCTAACACTGGGTGGTTGCATCAACTTGTCACCTTTGGGGGACTCACTGTACTGTTACTCGTGCTGTTTTGCTGTGGCATTCAATGTGTCCCCTCATTTGTTTCTCTCTTCATTAAGGGCTGTCCATGGACTAGCCCGGAGCCCCCCCGTAAGTATTAGTCATGTTAACAAAACAAAAAAGGGTGAGATGTAGGTACAAGTGCTGGCAAGCCACGCTGTCTCTGCATTGAACCATTCAATAGTACAAGTACAGTATGCACATTCTGTTATGCTAGCATTAGTCACTCAAGATAATGGCCCGGTGAGGGGAACCAGCCTTAACCAATCAGAATGAAGTAAACAGGTGTATCAATCATATAGTAATAAGTAACCTGTGTGATGTCAATCATGTAATACTGAGTAACCAGTCTGTAAGAAAGAGAATAAAAGCAGCGGTCCGGGACTATCCTGAGACGCCTCACTGCAGCTTTGTCTCGTCTCTGTTTCCCGATACAACAGCAAGGGCAGGTTTTCTCTGGGGCACTGAGATTTTTCAGGGAGTTGGTGGCTCCTTTGTTTCCTCACCCTGGAGTAAACTCAACTTTTTATTCCATCCTTGATGACTCATGGAATAACAACAGCAGCATGAAGAGGAGAAAAAATATCTCACTGCCGGGGGAGGAAGGTGGACGCATCCCCTCTGTTTGACCATTGCCATTGCAGGAGAGAAGGTTTCAATGGAACGAATGCCCTGGCTCAGACCAGAGACACAGGGAGGTTTTGCTGTTTGTGGATCCATAAAAAGGAAATTGTGTCTCTGTGTGAAAATGGGGAGGGAAATGAAACGCCCACAGGGTGGTGCCGAAGGCAGAAGGGACCCCTATAGGATTAGAACAGGACACGTTCTCAAGCAGCATGTTTCTTACTTTGCCCATCTGTCAATTTTGATTATCGATGGAAATATTTTGCCATTGGGTCGTGTGTTTACACAGAAATTGACATTCATCAACAAACACGTAATTCTTCCAGTCCTGCCGAGTCTGCCCTTGGTGAGTTTAGAGGGACACATTCCCTCTTCCCACTCCCCATGCCAGGCCTGTCTCTCCAGAGTGTCAACTTCCCTTACAGCTGGGATCCTTCCCTGATCTCCCTTCAGACGTCTGCCCCCCATCCCACTTCTGGGATCCCCTCCAAACACTGTCCAACTCCCCTGCTGGCAGGATCCCTTCTTATTCTTTTCATTTCCTGCCTCCCCTCTGAGCAAGAGATCTGGACTGTTCCCACACTGGGAATTGAACCCAGGCCACCTGCGTAAAAACCAGGAATCCTGACCAGTAGACCATATGGGACTTGCACAAGCAATAATCCATTTACAGATTCACTAACACATTCACACATTCACATTCATTAACATTTAAAAGTAGCCATTCAAAAAACTTCAAAAACAGACTTCAAAGAGAAATTGCAGAGTTACAATTTATTTGCAAACTTAACACCATTAATTTGAGCTTGAATACGGACTGGGTGTGGCTGGCTCACTACAAAAGCAATTTTCCCTCTCTTGGTATTGACACCTCTCCATCAATTATTGGCAGTGGACCACATCCACCCTGACTGAATTGGCCTTCAACAGTGGTTCTTCCCTTGTAAGATAACTCTCTTCATGTCATGTTCCAATATATATTTATGCCTGTATCTGCAATTTTCACTCCATGCATCTGAAGAAGTGGGTTTTTGACCCACGAATGCTTATGCCCAAATAAATCTCTTAGTCCTTAAAATGCCACCAGACTCCTCGCTGTTTTTGTGAAATAAAAGCAAAACACATTCTAAGCTGATCTTAACCCTTTCAGTGCCCTTATAAACTTAGATGCGTCTCACCACAGGCTGGCTGGTTGCTTTTCAGCCGGGGTCTCCCCTTTGATCAGCTCTTCAGTCGCTTGGTGTGGTGGTGTCTGTAGGTGGAGGTGGAAGAGAGAGATAAAGCTTAGCGAATGTCTCTCCTTTTATCATGTCCTTTCTTCCCCATTGGCTTTGTGGCCCTCTTCAGAGACAGGTGAGCATCACTGCGTCTCTCCAAGCAAGGCTGAGCAATTCCCCTCCTGTGGCCTCATGCAGGTGATGGCTGATTCCCCCAACTTACAACATAGTGACAACCACACTGCACAATTCTCATAACGTCATATGCATGAATGGTATACATAGATGGGTAGAGAAATGCCTTTCAGCAGATCATATCCTTCCTCCTGATACCTTACAAGTCATGCTCTATATGTAAGATCACGATTATCTGAAAATGAGGAATATGGGGGTTACAGCCTGCTCCCCCAAAGGTCTAGAATGTCACACTGAGATTCCATTTTCATTTATGTAACCAACTTTGACCTCTCTGCCTAACACTTATAATCACTTACAATCTATCTTTCTTTAGCTAATAAACTTATTTTAATGTTTTATACTTACTTGTGAAATTGTCCAAAGTGCTTGGAAAAGCTGCTCAGATTAAAAAGGCTGGTGCATGTTCACTTTCTTTTTGAGGAAGTGGTGAATTAATTAATGAGCTTGCACTTTTCAAGAGGTTTTGAGCAGTGTAAGATTGTACATTTCTGAGGTGCAAGGCTGAGGAGATATGCTGGTGTCTCTCTATGTATAATTGAGGAGTGGCTTATATAGCATTCATGCCACTTAGTTGGGTGCATTGCTGCATGTTGTTGGCTGAGTGATCACAGCACATGGAGGGGGTTTTGCTGCTTGTCACTAGTGCAGCATTGTAAGACACAGCCCAGGTTGGAGAGATAAGAGGACAGAGCAGTTCCACAGTTTGGGATTGTACCCCGCGGATCCCACCACACAGAGATCCTGCTGTGACCAGCCGTGGTAATACTGTGCTTAGTGCTCTGCCTTGTAGCTTCAACAGCTGCACATGCAAGATGAGTTTCAGTGACCTTGACCTTGTTTCCATGTTTATCCAAAGCCTCCTTTTGACAGTTGTCAGCAAAAAGACCCGTTTCTTTTGCAAGCATTTGTATGGCTAGCCAGAGTCGAGCTTCTCCATTAACAAAAAAGATTGACCAAAAGGGGACAAGAGGAGGCACGTTCAGCAAGGCAGCACTGGATGCTGGATCCTGAATCTGCTCTTTATCCAGCAGCTCTCTTGGCAAGCTCTGCCATGGTGCCACACCCTGGGACTTCTCCCCGAACTGCTCCATTTTTCATCAACACTAACATGAAAGGTGAAAGGACAGTAATTCTCCATTTCCTGCAAGCCCTGCAGAGAACCCTCTAGAAGGGGCTCTGTGCATAGATATCCCCAGCGAATTGCATGGGCGCACGACACAGGCTCTCCTGTCACAGCAAATTGCAGCCAGAGCAACCACCTTGCCAATGCCAATAGCCTTTTGATCAACTCCAGACTGAGGATTTGATTCTCTCCAACGCTCTGCTGGAAAGAAGCCTTTTCCTTCACAAGCAATTACTTGGATTGTCAAGGGAGGTCTCTTCTGTTTCCTAGAAAGACACAGGAAAATGTGAGCAAAGGAGATGAAAGCTATAGAGCAAGGCACCACTGGGAGTTGAACCCAGGATCTCCTGTTTACTAGACAGGTGCTTTAGCCAGCTAAGCCATGGTGCCTTCCCCAAGAGAGCCTTTGCAACCACTACACTTGATGGTCCAAGACTACACCTTCAAATGCCAAAGTACAGACATTCCCCATTTCCTTCAAGACTTGCAGACTTTTTGCTGTCTGGCTCTCTGTGCATGGAAAGCCACAGCTGAGTTGACAGAGGGCTTCTAACATGCACTTCTTCCACAAGCTGCCATGATCAGATACTGATTAGTGCTCTGTGTTTCACTCACAGCAGCTTCAGCTCAACTCTGAGTCATGGTAACCTTTCCATCAGCTCCAGACTTACCATTTAACACTTTCCAAGACTTAGCTGCAAGGAAGGTTCTCTGTGTCTTGAACAAGCACTTCCAAGGATTGTGCAGTGAGGTCTTTTCTTTTCATGAGAAGAAATAAAAGAAAGGAGCCTGACAGAAAAGCCAGGTTCAGCAAGGAAGAACTGTCAGGCCAAGCCAGGATCTCCTGGTGAGTAGGAAGGCTCTTCAGCCAGCTCTTCCCAAAGATCACTATCTAGAGGCCACTTCCCACAGAGACTGATTATGGTTACAGACCCATCCTGAAATTAGAGCAGGATATTTTAAAGCTTTATCTCACAGTACAGTAACACAATTCAGCCATGTCGGCACAGAGGAGCAAGCACTCCGTCATTTCACAGTTATTGCTACTGATCTCACTGACAAACTTCCTTTTCTCGGGGCTGCTCCCAGCACTTTAGGGAGTTTTTCCTCTTCTCCCTTCCAGCTGTGGTGATGGGACTGCAGCAGCTCCCCGGATGGCCGGCTTTGCTCTGTCACTTACATCCTTCACTTCTTTGGCTGAAGCTGTGTTTGCCCCCAGTTTAATCCGTAACTGAGACCTCAGGTACCAGCAGCTAGTTACAAAGGCTCAATTCCCATTGCCATCAGTGGGAGGTTATCCAGGGCTTGCCAGGGCTGCAGGATTTGGCCCATGGACAGTCTAGGTGCTACAGCAGCTACATTCTTATGCGGTGAGTCCTGCAGCCTATTACCAAACTGCTCTGCCATAGTCTGCAGGGGGCCTGACTTGCTGAGAATCTGGCAGAAGAGAGACCCTGGAGTAGAGAAGGAAAATGTCCTCAGCAGTCGCAGCCGGCAGGAGCAGCAAAGACTGAGTATCAGACAGACTTTTTCACCAGGACAGTAAATGTGCACAACCCCCTGATATATTCTCCGTTCACTCCCCCTCCCAAGGAAGCCCTATTCTGCTCTGTTACACTCTCATGGGATGAGAGGGAAGGTCCTCTCATGGGTAAATAACTGGTTACAAGGTAGGAATAAATGGTCAGTTTTCAAAATGGAGAGAGGTCAATAGTGGTGTCCCCCAGGGGGTCTGGGACAAGTGCTATTCAACATATTCATAAATGATCTGGAAAAAGGGGTAAACAGCGAGATGGCTAAATTTGCAGATGATCCAAAACTACTCAGGAAAGTTAAGTCCAAAGCAGCCTGCGAAGAGTTACAAAAAGAGCTCACAAAACTGGGTGAAAGGGCAACAAAATGGCAGATTTGTTGATAAATGCAAAGTGATGCACATTGGAAAACATAATCCCAACTCTACATATAAAATGACGAGGCCAAAAATAGTTGTTGCCACTCAAGAGGGATCTTGGAGTCACTGGGGATAGTTCTCTGAGAACATCCACTCAGTGTGCAACAACGGTCAAAAAAGCAAAGAGAATCTTGGGAATCATTAAGAAAGGGATAGAGAATAAGATAGAAAATATCATATTGCTTATGGCCCCCCACATGCATTGGCCTCCCCTCAGGCAGGGGACTTATAGGCTCTTCTGCCAGTTGGTGTTAGCAGCAGCAACGGCTGGGTTCAATGTCTAGGGGAGGAGAGCAGCAGAGACGCAGGAGGAGAGAGAGCCCTGAGAGGGAAGCAATGAAAGCAGAGTGCAAACCAACCAGCTGAAAGTCTCACAGGAGTCCTGAAATATCAGTAGCTCCAGGTCCCATCAGGGCTGCCCGGGGGGTAAGTGGGGCAATTTGCCCTGGGCCCCACAGGGGCCCCCACAAGAGTGTTTTGGGGCTCCTGGAGCGGGGTTCTTCACTAACTCTGGGGGCTCTGGAAAACTCTCGTGGGGCCTGGGCCCCCGGAGATTCTTCAGCTCTGGGTCTTCGGTGGCAATTCGGGGGCGGGGGGTCCTTCATGAATGAAAAGTGACTTCACTGAAATGTTGAAGGGCCTTAATGGAGAGAAAAGATTGGGTATTAAAGCAGAGAAAGGCCTAACAAGCCTCAATGGCTGGACGGTGAAAAGAGACAAATTCATATTACAACTAAGGCACAAATATTCAACAATGAAGATGATTCACCACAGGAACAAGCTACCAAGGAAAGTGGTGGATTCTCCATCTCCTGTTGTCATTTAATGAAGACTAGATGCCTTTCTGGAATGTGTTTGCTCCAAAAGTAGATCTTGTGTCATACAGGAGGCCTGTGATATGCAGGGGGTCAGATTAGATGCTCTAATGGTCCCTTCTGGCCATAAATTTTACTAATTTCTGAAAAACTGAGTGTAGCATTGGGAGCAGCATCTGATGTTTTCCTGTCTAGCCGGCTTGCTTCCTAGAACGAATGCTCCTTGAGTGCGGTGATCCACAGGGAGTAGCTCAAACCTCCACAGTGCCTGGCCAGGGGCAGGACATTAGCACAGCAAGGGAGGGGTGTGGCAGTGACATCACAAAGGCCTTTTGCAGGACCTCAGACTATTGGTGGGGAGGTGGTGACCTCACAGAGAGATGCTGACATCAGCCAGGCAGGAGAGGGGTGAGGGGCCAGGGAAACCTCAGAGACCCCTGTGGCTTTGCCTCAGCAAGTCTCCTTCTCCGGGTCTCTCTTTGAGGACTGAGAGAGTATTCCGGTTCACGGACATAAGCACCAGGAGGAGCCTCTTTTGAGTTTTCTCCTTCTCTTTCAGTGATTTTACTAGAAAACAGACGTCCCTGTTTAGAAGGTAAGAGCCTCCTTGATGGAAGGGGTGTCCTGGGCGTGTCACAGTTCGGATGCCAGTGGCCCCCCTACACTGTAAGGAAGCTCCCGCTGCCGGCTCTGTGTTTGCAGGGCGGGAGAGAGCAGCATCCACGGCAATGATTTGCTCTTGGCTGCCGGAGCAGAGCAGCAGGCTCAGCTGTCAGAACTTCCCAGAGCAATGAAAGGGGAGGGGCCCATGGCTCTGTAGCAGGAATGCAGGGCAGGCGAGTTCACAGCGGGCATTGTGGGATACTGGAGGAGGCCAGTTACGGTGATATAATGAACAGCAGTGTCCACACTGACACTCTCTCACTTTAAGTTTGCTGCAAAAAGCTCTAGGCTTCTCATCTAAGTCATTTTATTTTGTCACCAAAACAGGGCAGTTTTGTCGCCAGACGTGGCATTGCAGTGTGTGCACCAGCCACAAGCTGCCGACCGAGGTAGCGTTTTGTGTTTTTCACACACCTGAGCAATATAATTCTGCTGAAACAACTTTGTAGTGCAGACCTGGCCAAAGATTCACTCACACACAACTTGTAAGGGAAACGTCACCTGCTCCTCTGCTTTGCAGTATCCAAACACAAGCAAAGCTTGTCAGGCCCCAGTGGCGATGGCAGGGAGTCAGGTGTGGGCAGACAGTATGTTTTAGCCACCCACAGGTACCATGGCTTAGCTGGCTAAAGCATTTGTTTTGTAAACAGGAGATCCTGGGTTCAATTCCCAGTGGGGCCTTGTTGACTGGTTGTTGGGGCACCTGCTATTGGCTACTGTCAGAAGACAAGATTCAGAGCTAGATGGGCCTTTGGTCTAGCCCAGTGTGGTTTTTCTTATGGTTTAAATAACAATCACAGGCACTGATAATAGAGTTACTGAACATTTGGGAGTTACGAGCGGGTAGGTCAGTGGTCCAGTTCCCACACAGATGACCCCCACCCCTTCCTCTGGGACGGGGCAGGTCTGAGCTCTCACACCAAATGGCTCATTGGGGCTGACAGAATCTGTGAGCAGCTTGTTTAGTTTTCGCCAAAGGCTGAGTCCTGCTTTGTGCACCGTGAGAATGAAAATCCTAAACTGCCCTTTGAAATAACGAATGCAGCAGGACATGTTATTGTCCCTGCCCCAAAGCAGACAGACCAATGGAGAAATGCCGTCGAGTCCAAGGTAATACTCCACTGCCATTTTACCTTTTTTGCTTGCTAAACTCCTTCTTATCAGCCCAGCCCAGCCTGTCCTCTGCCTCAGCTGCTGCTCCCGGCCTGCTCTAGAGTCAAACACGCAGGGCCCCCAGGGGAACAGAGGCTGGGACAGGGCAGCAGTCTGGGCTGGGCTGGGAAGATGCTGGGAGTTCTCGTTCTCTGAGAACTGGCCTGGTTCCTTCTCAACAGCAAACAAATCAATTCCACGTCCCCTCCCCAGAAAAACCAGCCTGGAGCCAAGGGCAGAAGGGGACGATTCCCTCTAGTTCCCACCGAGGCAGGAGAGAACCCAGGGTGTTTCTAGCAGAGCTTATGGAACTGACGTGGGGAAACCAGCCTTTAACAACAGGCAATTCCAGTTTAAGCTCAGTGTTTTTAACAATTTCTGCAACATTAAAAAACCCTTCAATCTTAGTGTCACCATCCATAAAATTGCTTCAGCCTTATAGGTTCCCAAATGCACAACTAAACATCTCTTCAAATCCAAGGGAGTGGAGATCAGTCAGTGTTCAGAGTCATCCCACATAGAAGAACCATGTTGAGGTGCATACTGGCCCCATCATGTGGCCATGGCCTTTCCCTCCTCTCTGTTAAAAGTTTTAATATTTTGCACAGAAACTTTCTTCCCTCAGGAGACACCTGGGAACCAGGGCTCCCAGCCAGACAAACACCTTTAAGAGGCAGCGTAACCTGTCAAAAGTGATCTCCCTCCTTCAGTTCAGTGACACCCTGCACATCTCTCTGCCAGTGCGAGAGCGTGTAAGGCACTAATCCGGATAGTGGCGGCTAGGTGGGAGGGGGAGGGTGTAAAGAAGCAGCAGAGTGGTGCAGCGGGAGCGTGCTGGGCCCATAACCTGGTGGTTGATGGATCGAAACCATTCTCTGCTACGCGTGCGCTTGTTTCTTTTCCCTCTGGGCCTTCAAGCGAGCCGGTGACCAGCAGAGCCCCAAGAGCCTAGGCCATGAGGCAAGAGGTGGCTGAGGCAAAGCGGCAGCCTGCCAGGGAGCTCCCCGGCACCTCTGGCTGCCTGGGCTGAAGACAAGAGGCAGGCCTGGGTGTGGCGAGGGCCTCCTGTCCCGGAATGAGGCTGCAGTGCTTCCTGGTCCCCTTTTCCCACCCACCCGGCAGGCAGCTGCTGCGGGAGAACACGAGGGAGGCTCTGGGGGTGCTAGGCAGCGCTGTGTGTGTGGCTGTCAGGGGAAAGAGCCGAGGCTCCCGACTCGACCTGCCATTGACTCGCGTGGCTCTGCGCGGTCAGCGGGGGCGGGGCGGGCCAGGCTGCGGACGTGACTCAGGCTTGGGCCGCATGGCCGCGCTTTCCTGACGAGGCATGAGGCAGGCCAAGAGCTTTGCACAGCGTACAGGGAAGTGGGAGGGAGGCGTCTTCAGGCCGGCCTGTGTCATCCGCTTCTCCATTGCCGCTTGGGCAGGAGCGAAAATCCGTATAGCTCCAAGGAGCAAAACATACACAACTGAAAATTTTGCACTTGGATTAAGCCCGAGTCCCTGACATGGCTGCTCAGAGGCAGGCTTTTGCGGCGTGGCCCCCACACTCTTCCAGCCAGCGGGTGACCCCACTGTGTCCAAGAGGGAGCCTTCGAGGCGGCAAAAGGGGGACATCACAGCTCCCAGCAGACCTTGAGGAGCCCACGAGGAGCCTTCAGTGGCATCCCTGGGGGAGCATAAACTCCCCCTCCTGTGCCCATAACACAGAGGTTGATTAATCAAAACCCTCTTCTGCCAGCACCAGGCCTCCTGCTTCTTACACTGGGCCTGCAAGCGAGGGGGCGGCTGGCACAGCGCCAAGAGTCTAACCTGTGAGGCAGGAGGCGGCTGACGCCCACAGTCTGCTGGGGAGCTCCCAGAAGTTATTAAGGGACAGAGACTCCTCAATGCCCTTAGTAACAAGGGTTTGGGGTTCACCGAGGCCAGTAAGGGGGTCACTATGTCGGCCTTATAACCCTGGGTGTCAGGTCACTGTGCAGCTTTGATCTAGAGCTCGGATCCCAACAACCGACCAGCAGCCCACAGCCTCCCCCTGGGTCTGCCCCTCCTGGTTACTCCTTACAGGCCGACCTTACCCCCCTTCCAGCCCAGGATTCACCCCCTAATCATCCTACTGCCACTCAGAGCCACAGCCGTGGAGGTGCTGAAGGAGGGAGGGGTGACTCTAGGGTGGGGTTCTTCTCTAAAGATGGCTGGCAGAAAGGTGGTGCTCAGCTCTGTCAGCGACCTGCCCAGGTGCCTCGCTGCCAGGGGATGCAGACGTTTCTGTAAGGCGATTAAATGGGGTGTTTGGCTTCTGAATGAATGTGAGGAATGTGCAATCCTGAGAGGGAATTTCCATCCCTCTTACTACTGTTCTTCAGGGCCCTAGTGGCATAATGGATAAGGCATTGGCTTCCTAAGCCAGAGATTGTGGGTTCAAGTCCTATCTGGGGTGAAAAACTCCTTTTTTCATGTATATTGCAAAGAAACCTGGTGTTATTTTTCACCAAGGAAGCTGGGAGATGTTTGAACACAAAGTACTGCAGCTTGGGAACAATCCCCCAGAAATGGCATCTTCCACTCCACAAATCAGTAGCAAACAGTTAATACTAGTGTTTGTCTGAGAATAGAGTGAAGGGGAGTGTTTACTCCGACACCTCAGTGAGTGAAACAGACGGAAAGAGCAAGGTTGTTCTGAAAGACAACGGATCTGTCTGGAGGCAAAGCAGACCTTGAGAATGAGCAAGAGTGTGAAAAGAGGTTCAAATGGGGGTTAGGTGTTAGTTAGGTTGGTCTGACAAATTTCAAGAAAATACCAATGCTCGTAGACTGATGCAGACACGGCCTGACAACTCCCCCACTGCCAGCTCCCCATCGGTGTCAGACGCTCTCCCTTCCCTGCTCCCCAGCCCTCAGCCCCAGGAACCACTGTCCTCTGCTTCCCCCTCTGGCCCCACCAACTTTTCCTCCCATTTCTGGGTCCCTCGCCCCAGGGGCCAGACACGGGGTCCCATTCACCGCAATGCTCTCCACGAGGGCTGCTTTGGAGACCTGGGGCTCCAGAGAGTCCAGCTCCTGCTGCTGTGCCAAGCAGCACAGACGTGGGACAACATGGAGGAAGCCGAGCTGTTGGGCCCTGTCCTCCACCAACTAGGGGTGGGTGGGGGAGAGAGAGAGAGAGACTGAGACGGTTAGGTGGGGACCTCCCCAACCCACCTACACCAGCTTCACGGCTCAAGAACCCCATGGAGTTGGACAGGGAAAGCCGCCCCGCTTCCCGAAACCAGTGTCGCCCTGAACAGACTGGGGTTGTAACTGGGACAGTGTCTGCGGGGAGCGGACACCTTGGCCTGCGTGAGACAAATGCCCCCACTTTGGGGTGCCAGGTAACAGGGGAGAAGTTTCCCCCATTGGGGGTGATGGATTCTCTGGGACAAGACCCCCCTGCGTGGGTGGGGATGGAACAAGGGGCAGGACAGACTCGGGGGCAGCGCAGCTGGAAGATTTTTGTACCTCAGCTCTGCCCTGGAGGTGCTGCTGGATGACCCTGATGGTGTCTTGTTCAGGGGACACATCCTCCTCCTCCTTCTCTTCTTCCTCCTCCTCAACCCACTCCTCTTCCTCCTCCTCAGCCCACTGCTGCTGGGCACTGGGGGTCTCTGCACCAGGGAGAGCAGGAGAAAGGACAATCCCTGCTGCCACTGGGGGGATGCAGTGTAGAGAAATGGCTCAATGTCCCCCATCCTCAACAAGGAGCCCCATGGCATAGAGGGCCCCACCCTGCCCCTCCCAGAGACACCCTCAGACCCATCAGCCTCAGGGCCCCGTGGCCATCAGCCCCCCTCCTCAACATCATCAGGGAAGGCTGGAGCTCCCCCGACTCTGCCCAGCATCCCCTGCCGCAGGGTGTGGCAGTGTCACCCCCACAGGTGTTAGTGGGGCTCCCATGGCTCAGTCCTGGCGCCTTGGTGACCCAATGGGCACAGGGTGTTCCTAGTCCCCCACTGCCCCCGTCCTTCCCCCTGTCCCCAGGGTCTCCCCTCACCTGCACAGAGGGAGCCTTCAGCCTCAGGGCTGTCAGACCCCACAGAAGAGCTGCTGGCCCCTCGGGAGTAGGCGAACCTGCTGGTCCCCATGCCGGAGCCGCCCAGCTCCTGCTCTGGGCTGGCTGGAGGCTCCTCGGTGGCCAGGCTGGTGGATGGCTCCTGCTGGGCCCTGGGGCTGGGCTCCTGCCTCCTCTGCTTCCTGGAAAGGAAGCCGCAGAGCCACCTTGCCTGGCTCCCGCCCTCTCCTGGGTCCCTACATAGCATCACCCGGGGCCACCTCCATTTGGGACCAGAAGGTGCCTCAGGGCCTGCTAAGGGAGCTGGTGGTTTTCTCTTCCTCCAGAAGCTCAGGGAGCTCCTCCGCTTTGCCTGCCCACTGGTCTCTTCCCCGCCCGCGGGGACAGAGGGGCCACTCTCCTCCTGGGCAAGACAGACGCTGCTCCCTACTGGCTCCAGAGCCACCTGCCCAGGCTTCCTCCTCAGCATCCGCTTCAGCCACTCCATCCTGGAACTGAGTGGGGAGCAGCCATGAGTCTGGGCTCAAGGCAGCCTCTCATTAACGGGTCTGGCTGCTCCCCTGCCTACGTCCCCTCTGCTGAGGCAATTCCTCCTCACCACACACCCCACCCCAGGGCAGGGGGCTGCCGTCCACACGCACTGGCAGCAGCTCACAGCACAGGCTGCTCCCAATGTTCCCAGAGCAATGGGGCTCTCCGTTAGTTTGGACAAGCAGCTCCCTCCACCCCAGTAGGCCCCGCTCCCTCCCAGGCCAGAGAAAGAGCAGAACCCGGACAGTCCTCAATGAAAGTTCGTTCACAAGGTGCCAGTCCTAGGAGGGAGGAGTTGCCCTCAGTTCCCACTGATTTCACTGCTTGCGGTTGTGGGTGTTCAGCACTTGGCAGGTTCTGCCCTCCCCAAAGACTCTCGACGTTGGGAACAATCTCCTGCAAGGGAAGGGCTGGGAGCCCTATTGCTGGGCCATTCCCACCACACTGGCGATGGCTCTGGAGACCTCCACTCACTTGCGCTAGATGGGATGGAGCTGGATGGCAGATGCTCTCTTCCTCAATCTCCTGCACCCAGGTGGGCTGGAAAGGGTGCTGCACAATGCCCTGCCAGCAGGGTTGGGGGTAGAAGCCAGGAGATCAAAAGTAGCTGTGAAAACAAGACAATGTTTTATTGCCAGGGGATGGATAAACTCAGCCTAGTAACTGGGGGTTCACAACACTGACCTATGGCCAGCAGGACACCCCCCATCTCCAGGTCTCCTAGTACCTCACGCACATTCCTGAAGCGTGACGGCCCAAGGGCTCTAGGGCATTTCTTTGGAGGTGTCTCCGCTGTCGTCGTCTTCACTGTTGTCATGTTCCATTCTATATGATTTTATAAAAATATGCTAATGAGTGTGAATATAAAGTGACTGGACTATGCTTCATGCAAAAGGTCTCTTGTAAGGTATCATTACAAAGTTTATAATCTACTGAGTGTGGTCATCCTATTTGTATAAATGTATCACTTTTCTATCTGTATCTGGGTGGAAGAGAACAAATGGGGCGGCTATCATGAGAAATCCACTAGCTACCACCTGAGCTGGAACAAAGGCTGTACCAGGGGAAAGGAGCGTGAGGAGGGCTCCAGGAAGGCACGGCAAGGCCCAGCCCAGCGGCTTCCTTCAGCCCATTCCTGGCTGAGCGGCTCCCTCCGGCCTGGTTTCGCCGGCTCCGGCCTGGCGCCAGGTGAGCGCCCCAAGCCTGACCCGGTCCCAGCCTGGCCATGGCTATTTTGACCATATATGGCCTGTAATGTTATGGGTATAATATAATATCTCATTGGAAGGCCACAGGGCCAGAAAGAGTTAATTAACTCACAGACTGACTTAACCCTTTAAAGACTGGTTAGGAAGATATGTAAAAATCCAGTGACTTTCCTTTTGAAAGATCCAGTGTGGATAGCTTTGAAAAGGTCTCAGATGGAGTAAGAGCTGATAAGAAAGTTCAGCTTATATAACCAAGTGGCTGTGTTTGGCCAGCTGGTTGGGAAGACAATGGTGTTGGAACAGGAATGTTTCCATTCTGATTCTTTAAGTGAGCAGCCTGTGCTTCTGTGTTGATGCAAATTATTTGGCTGGCAGGGAGAGGAAAGACTTGCTAATAGCAGTTAGCAAAGAGAGTCCACCCCATCAGCCAGTGAATTCTGTTAAGCAAGAAAAATCAGGGTTTGATCCTTCAGAACAAGGAGGAAAGAGAGAACTTAAGTTTGTAAAGGGAAGCCACAGGTTAACCCTAAATGGCCCAAACCCCAATGGTATTGAACCAAAGGTGTGGCATGATGACAAAAATGATTGTAGGTGGACATCAGCAATGAATTTGTTGTTATTGCTAATGGTAATTTTTGTAACTAATGTGTTGCTATTTCCAAGAACTGTAAAAATGTTCCATCTAGGGTGACCAGATGTCCCCATTTTATAGGGACAGTCCTGATATTTGGGGCTTTTTCTTATATAGGCTCCTATTACCCCCACCACTGTCCCAATTTTTCACACTTGTTATCTGGTCACCCTAGTTCCATCCCTCCCTTTCAGAGGTCCCTGTGATCCAACCTGTCACAGCTTCTGCGCCTTCTATTTGCTTCCATCACGCTAGGCGTCTGGCTTTCAAGTCTTGCCTACAAGAGGCAGCCAGCCTGTTCTTGTTGGGATCTCTGGAGCTTGTGAGCCAAACTGGCAGCTCCAGCCTTTGTAGGCAGAGGCTGGCTGGCATGTCACACAATCTCTTTATTACTCGCCTGAGATGGGTCACCTGTTACTTGTGGCTCTGAGTGTCCATATAAGGAAAAATCCCACAAGGTTTGACCATCTATGGCCATCAGGTACCAGTGATGTGAAAGTGCCATCACCACAATGGTGACCATAATGCCAGGTGTTTTGACCATCTATGGCCTGCGATGTTATGGGCATAATATAATATCTTATTCAGCCAATCACTCCGACAAACAAGTTGTTTATATTTGCAGAAGATAATGCTGCCCACTTCTTGTTTACACTTCTCTGCACGAGATGTCACAATTGTGTCCTTGGCAATGGAGTGTGATGTCACAGACTGTGTACATCACCATGTAATGACTGACTGCACCCATCACTTTTAAACCACTTGGTTTGCACGCATGCCCTTAATCCTGTCCTAAAATTACCTTTTCACGTCACTGAGCTCTCTTGTTGCTGCGGGGTACTGTAGGTGTGAGGCAGGGCAGGTTGGGAGAAGAAATATTCTTTATCTGAAGAAATGATCTGTGAGAGGAAAACATTTGAAAACTTGTTTACTGAGTAATGTGAGTTCTTCACTCTACCTGATGGCATTTCTCTGTTTGTAACATGAACTTGTGAACACCACATCCAATCAATTCTAAAATTCCAGGAATATTCTAGGCATCAGTGAGCAGAACCATATTGGTTTTGGTGAAAATTGGAACAGGAAATAGACCAGTAGTGCTTAAGTTAGGTTTGGCACCTAACTCCTATTGAAATCGGTGGGTGTTATGCACCTAACCTGCTGGTGGGATTTTCAAAAGCACCTTTAAGCATCTGTTTGCATCTTAAGCACCTAAATACCTTTGAAAATCTGGTCCTTCATCTCTGCCTCAGTTCCCCATCTATAAATGGAGGTTAATACTTCTTTATGCTACTGTTTACCTATCTTGTCTATTTCTTTAGCTTGTAATTGAGGCACAGGACAATCTCTTACTATGTTTTTGTAATGGGACCCTGAATTTTGATTGGGACAGCTAAACACTACTGTAAAACAAAAAATGATCAGCCTCCTAATATAAAGGCCCACCAATGATCTATTTTTCAGGGCAAGTCACAGGCCCAGCTGTGTCAGAGGAAAGTCTGAGAAACCCCATAGAAAAACAATTATGGATTAACCTGCCGATAGGAGACGTTTCTTCCTGACCCCCATCAGTTAGTGGTAGGCTTATATCCTGAAGCATGAGGATTTATATCCCTTCTACATTTTGTATACAAGCGAAGTTAAGATGATATTGTCCATATAAATGCCTAATCCTTTTCTGAATCAGCAGCGCCTGACCCAGGAAACTCAACCCCAATATCCTGAGGAGAGAGAGACACAATCAAACAGACACTGAGGGCTCCCCCCGCCCTTTATCAACAAGTGAAACCCCCTCCCCACAGGGACATGGCCTGATTTGATTCGCCCCCATGTTAATCCAGCCCAGAGCCTGCCCCCCCCCGCCTGGGGAAAGTGAGTGGGGGGGGGGGAGCGACAGAGGAGGGGGGATGGGGTGAGCGGGGCGGGGCCGCGGGGAAGGGGGGAGGTAGATCCCGGGCTGCTCTGAAGTTCAGACAGTGACCGGGTGGGTGACGAGGCTGCAGCCCCTGAACTGCCGACAACTCACAGGCTGGGGCCGCCCCTGGGTCCCTGCGCACCCGGGATGGGACATCGCCCGGCCCCGCGGCCCCAGGCTGCCGCGTGTGGGGCTGCTCCCTGGGCAGCTCAGACCCCCCCCCCCGCTGCTGCCCCCCAGGCCCAGCGGGGGGGGGGGTGAAGCCCTTTCACTCCGCGCTGCCTCTGCCCTGTGCCCCCCCCAGCCCGGCTCCCACGGGCCCAGGGCTGCTCCCGGGGCAGGGGCGCGGCAGGGGCTGGGCCTGGTGCCTGGAACTGGGGGTCTGAGCCCCCGGCCCCCCCGTGCGGAGCCGCCGCCACTCACCGTCCCGCCCCAGCGCCCCTCGGACCGGCCCCGCCCCGCCGGCTGCCCCCGAGCCGCGTCCCCCGCTCCGGGACCCCCCAGCAGCGCCGGGGCGGGTCCCACTGGTGCCGCCCGCGGGGACTGAGCCGCGCTGCTCCTGGCCGCGAGTGGGATTCGAATCCCAATGGCCGCAGCGCGCGCCCGGGAGAGGGGGGTGCCCGAGGGAACCGGGGCCTCCCTCCACGCGCCGCGTCTCTGTCCCGCGCTCTCTCCGCCAATCAGGGAGCGGGGAGGGGCGCGGCGAAGTGACGAGTTACGGCCCCTCCTCCAATAGAGGTCGCGTGTGAGAGCGAGAGAGAGAGAACTACGCTTCCCAGTGTGCACCGGGAGGGGGCGCGTTGTCTGAGCAACCTGCTCGTCACTTCCGCTCTGAGACAAGCCAGGAACTACAACTCCCAGCCTGCCCCGGGGCGCCTCCGTCCTCTCCAGCCCAGGTAAGGGCGGGTCCCTGGGTCAACCTGACACCTCCCCCCCCCCAACTCCTCATCCCGCCCCGCCCCCCTCCGGCTCCTGACACGAAGGCGCGTGTCCCGGGGTCTTGGCCCTGTCCCCCCCCCGCAGCGCCGCGCCCCCCCCCGCCTGCTTCTCCCTTGGCCTCGTCTCTCCCCACTGGGGGGGGGGGGCTGTTGGATGGAGCCATGTGGAAATAGGGGGGAGGGGCAGGGCTTGGGTTAGGGTTCTCCCCCCAGCTCTGGGAGGGGAGTGGGACATAGGGGGTAGAATGGGGGAGGGGGCGGGGCTGTGAGCCAGGACTCCTGGGTTCTCCCCCCAGCTCTGGGAGGGGAGCCAGGACTCCTGGGTTCTCCCCCCAGCTCTGGGAGGGGAGCCAGGACTCCTGGGTTCTCCCCCAGCTCTGGGAGGGGAGTGGGGCGAGGGGGGTAGAGTGGGGGAGGGGTTGGGGTTGCCTGCTGCCCTCGCGGTGACCAGCAGAGCCCCCCCCCCCCTGCAGCTTGCCGCCCCAACCAGGCGCTTGGTGCCTGGAGCCGCCCCTGGTTCCAGCCCCTCTGCCCAGGCAGCTCCCCCAGCCTGACACACACACCCAGCCCCTGCACCCGCCCACCCCAGGGCTCCTCAGCCCAGAGGGGAGCCCCCCGGCTGAGTGGGGAATCAGAACCCCCTGAAATTACCCTGGAACCAGCATGATCTGCCTCTGCCCTGCCCTGCCCTGCCCTGCATGTATTCGAAGCGAGTCAGTTTCCCTGTCCCAATGTGTCCTGCCCTGTGTCTCTTCTCCTCCCCAGTTCCCTCCAAACCAGCCCATTTCCCCTGCACCCCGGGCTGGGTCTCTGCCAATCCCCCTTCTCCCCTCCTGCCCCCAATATCTCCCTGCCCCTACAGGTCTATAGGGCTGGATCCTTCCCTCCCCCCTTCTCCCCTCATTTCCTGCATCTGGGGGTTTATGGGGCTGGGTCTCTCCTCCCTCCATCCCCTCCTCTGCCCCCAATATCCCCCTGGGGCTCTGTGGGGCTGGGGCTCTCTCCCTGCCCCTGTGCTCCCCCCCTGCACACGATGTCCTGGGAGAGACTCAGATTCCCTGGACCAACATTTCACAAACCTCCACCCCACATGTCTCTTCTCTCCCCCAGCTCCCTCCACCCCACCCCATTTCCCCTGAAACCCAGGCTGGGTCTCTGCCAACCCCCTCTCCTCCTGACCCCAATATCTCCCTGCCCCTGTGGGTCTATGGGGCTGGGTCTCTCCCTCTCCCCATCCCCTCATCCCTTCCCCCAATATCTCCCTGCCCCAGGCTGTCTATGGGGCTGGGTCTCTCCCTGAAGCCCCGCCCCCAGCGCGGGGCTCACAGACAATCCCCGCCCAGCGGCTGTGACGGGCGCTGGGGCTGTGACGTGCGGTGACGTGCTCACTCCCCGCAGGCAACTCCTTCGCTTGAGACCGAAACGACAGAAGGCGTCACGTGCCTATGGGCGGGGCTATGCAGATGAGCAGTGTCTGGCGGCAGGACGCAGAGCAGCGAGAGGAACCGAAGGAGCCCGGCGGAGAGAATTCTCTGCGTGTGGCCAGAATCCGGTGTGGGGAGTTCGTGCTGTGGGTGCCTGCACCGGAGTCACTTCGGGGCAGTGATTGCCACGGAGCTACGTATTGACCAAGGGCGTGTGACTGGGGTGTGGTGCCTGGCGGGGAGCAGCTCATGGTGAAAAGAAATCAGGTGGGAGCAGGAGATCCTGTCCTAGCAGGGGGCTGGGTGGGATTTCTCTGCAACCATGAGTGGGCTTGTTGCGGGGGCAACTAGACACCTCCCCCCCCCAATTGATTCTGGTGGGCGGGGCTTCTACTGTCTGCATTCAGGAGGGAGGGGTCCATAATGGAACAGCCCACGGTTGGGTTGGGGGGGGAAATCATGTTTCTGAAGTGGGAGAGCAACTTCCCCGGCTCCCACTCACTCTCCACTAGGGGGGCTGGGCTGGGATCTCTAGGGAGGGAAGCACAGAAAAAAACAGTCTCCCCTATGGAACCCCTCCCTGCTCTGACCACTAGACCCCACTCCCCTCTCAGAGTGGTGCAGGGGTCACTGGGTCTGTGTCTCAGCTCTGCTAAGGGCTGTGACTGATTTTCCCAAAGTGCTTCCTTCTGAATCCAGCACATCTGCCCCCCCCGGCCCGGTCGCTGCCCACCCCCGTGTGGGGGCACCAGCACTGTGCCGGGTCATGATGGGAAATTGTCCAAGCTGGCCCAGGAGAGACGTGTGTGTCCCTGCTGCCCCCTGCTGGTGGGGCTGAGCCTCACTCTGTGTGTGTGTGTGTGGTGGCTTTGCGGGATTTTGTATCCTGCAGCAATTGACACACACACACACATTGATGCACAAAGTGACTCACGCAATCCCAAGAACACTCACACACTACACACCCAGAGGGGCATGCTAGCTCCACCCCCAAAGAGAGAAACAATCACACCCCCAGCCACACTCACAATCACCCACCCACACACACCAGACTATTCAGAATCGTGCTCAGAGGCACAACCGCACACAGTTCACTCCCACTCCTCCCAACACAAGGACCTCCTGCCCCACACAGCCTGTGCCGAGGCCTGTGGAACTCACTGCCACTGGACAGCTACCAATCAGAATGGACCTTTCCAGGAGACCAATAGACATAGCCGTGGTGACAGAGGGGTTTGGGCTCCCAGGGTCTGACCCAGGCTGAGACTGGTTCTGACCTAGAGGGGTCTATCCAGCAGGGGGCAGCGTGACCCACACACAAACCCACCAGAAGCACCTTTCTTAGCCCGTCTCCCAGGCCATCCCCCACCCTGCCCCGGGTTGGGTAACAAAGGGGCAGTATGAGACTCTGGGCCATGTCGCAACCCAGCCCCAACCCCTCACTCCCACCCACTGACGAGTTGGGTAACTGCCGAGGGATTGCACAAGAGAGAGTCAGAGCCAGAATGAGAACCCAGGAGTCCTGGCTCTCCCCCCTGACACACACTCTAACCACTGGAGCCTACTCCCCTCCCAGGGCTGGGGATAGAACCCAGGAATTCTGACCACCAGCCCCCCCTCCACCGCTCTGACCACCAGATGTCACACTCCCCTTTTAGATCCAAGGCCCGTAGTGTGTGAGTGTGAGTGGAGCTGAGCACCTATTTTTCCTCTGTTGGTTCTGCAGCCCCGTAGCTCCCATGGAGTCGCTGACTTGGCTCCTTTTGCACTCTAGAGAGAGGAGCAGAACCAGGGCTATGGCTGATCTATGGGGCAGTAGGTGAGTGGCAGACGGTTCAGGTGCTGAGAGTTTGCCTGACCCCTCAGGGACACAGTGTGAGGGGGTGTCCCAGGCATCTCTATGAAAGGAGCAGAACAGGATTTCCTTGGTGTGGGGAGAGAATTGAGAGTGTCTCAGGGGGTTGTACAGAGGTGTTGCCCCGGTGAGAGACTGGCTACAATACAGGCCTCGCTGTGAGCAGGATTTGAACCTGCACAGGGGAATCCTATTGGATTTCAACTCCAACATCTTAACCACTCAGCTATCACAGCTGTGAGCACACAATTTCCCCAGTGCCAGAGAAACTGGTAAAGAATCACAATGCCCAGGCGTGAAGTCATCTGAACTACAGAATTCCCACCGCAAACCTGGCTCCCAAAGCACAGGGAGGATTGGGGGTTTGTTCTCTTTGCTTAGCCATGTGCAGTCACACAGAGAGCGCGTTTAAAAGTCTCCCCTCCCACAGAGCGGGAAGGGGAAATGATTCTCAACTTGAAGCCTGATGTAGGGTGACCAGACGTCCCGATTTTATCGGGAGTTTCCCGATATTTGCTTATTTGTCCCATGTCCCGACTGATGTTTGGTCGGGACACTGGACAAACAAACAATTTTGCCCTCTGCTCCGGCACACAGGCAGAGCCCGGAGGGACACTCACCCCCCCGACTCTGCCCCCTCCTTCCCCCATTGGATCCCTCCCCAAATCCCCGCCCTGGCCCTGTCCCCAGCCCCACCCCCTCACTGCCCCATTGGATCCCTCCCCAAATCCCCGCCCTGGCCCTGCCCCCAGCCCCACCCCCTCACTGCCCCATTGGATCCCTCCCCAAATCCCCGCCCTGGCCCTGCCTCTTCCCCAAGCAGGCGGCATCCTCCTCCCTCCCAGGTGTGCACACGGGCCGTGGCCATGGCCGGGAGCGCAGCACGGAGGCTGCTCCAGCCCTGGAGCCTGCAAGGCAGCGCAGTGGGGCTGGGGGCAGTGCGGAGCGGGCAGGGCCCAGGTGGGCGGGGGGCGGAGACACATGTGGGGCAGACACGCTCCTGCCGGGAGGGCCCGGGCCCGGCTGCCTGGTTCGCCCCTTGCCCGGGAGCTGCAGGAGGGACCTGGAGCGCGGCTCGGCTGCAGAGCTCGGAGCCCAGGCTGGGCCCAGGAGCGAGGGGATGGGGGAGCTGGGGGTGTATCGGGGGTCGGAGCCGAGAGTTGGGTGGAGACGGGGCTGTGCCACTGCCACCTGGCGGGGGGGGGGAGCCGCCGGCTTATTTTTTGTTGCTCCGCCCCCCGCGTCCCGATATTTCATCTTTGACATCTGGTCACCCCAGCCTGGTGTGAATGAGGATGTCTGGACCAAGGGGCCAGGGACTGGCCTTTGCTAGAGAAACCACTGTCAAGTTTGAGCCAATTAGGACAAGTCAGCAAATAAGAACAACCTCAGGTCTCAGTAACTGCTGCAGGTAGCAAAGTCCTACAGGGAGCAGTTTCTGGCACTACACCTGCCCAGCTCTGCTCCCTGGCTCTTCTCCGACTCCTGCTCTCTCCTTAGCTCCGCCCCAGTCTGGCCCAGGCAGTTCCAGCTCCCATGGAGGATGGGACCCCCTGGCCTGGTGACTCCCTCATTACACTGCCTGGCCTGTCAGTGCGGCTAACTTGGAGCTTTGGCCTCTCCCCATTGCCCCTGGGGACTGTCAGTCTCAGGGGCCTGATTTCCCATTGGCCCTTCCCCCTTCTATTGGTGCTGGGAACTAGCCAACCAACCCCGCCCCCCCCCGACACACACACACACACTAAGTTTTAGTAAAGGGCCAAGAGCCCCTTACACAAGCCAGCCCCGTGAGGGTCACCGATGTGCAGAGAAGGCAGCATGAGCTGGTCCCATGGTGTAACGGGCAGCACTCAGGACTCTGAATCCTGCAATCTGAGTTCAAATCTCAGTGGGACCTTGTATTGGCTTGTGATAAAGCCCTGGAGCTCCCAGTGCTCAATTTCCCTGTGTCCAGCTGTGCAAGAGCCAGTCTCCCCCTTCCTGCTGGGTGACTTACACCTTGTAGAACAAGGTCTTTGGCTGGGAAGGCCACAAAGGGTTGGGGCTGTGGAACTTGCTACCTTGATGGTTGGGCTTCACCTGCTGCCCACAAGTTTGGCCCTTGTGCTTCCTGCCACACTTTTCCTCTGGCCCATATTGCGCTTGAAGAAAGGAGTTTCAGGGCTGGGATTGATAGTCAGGGCTTGGCAGGAGGGAGGAAGAGCCCCAGGCTGGAGCCTGTCACACGGTCCCTCCTCTGGGCACTGTTCTCTATTTGGTTGTCATGGTTTTTGTTGCTATGGCAACTGAGTTAGATTATTAGGGGATAGCCCAGCCAGTTTCGGCCGGTTGGGTGAGCTGTGTGTCTGTAAATAAAATGGTAGTTTTGTTAGCTGTCTGCTGTCTGGCCTCAAGTGATTTCTTCCTAAACCGGCTGCCCCCAAGGATATAACAGTAGACATCTTGGCTCAGGCTCAGTACTGGGCTCTGGGAGCCCTCAAGGTTGGGAGGGAGTTTAGCAAGCAAACAAGGTAGAACGGCAGTGGAGTATTACCCTGGACTCGACGGCATTTCTCCATTGGTCTGTCTGCTTTGGGGCAGGGACAATAACACGTCCTGCTGCTTTCGTTATTTCAAAGGGCAGTTTAGGATTTTCATTCTCACACACGGTGCACAAAGCAGGACTCAACCCTCAGTGCAAACTAAATGAGCTGCTCACAGATTCTGGCAGCCCCAATGAGCATTTGGTGTGAGAGCCTAGACCTGCCCCTGTCCCAGAGAGAGGGGGGTCATCTGTGACAGGCTGGACCACTGACCTATCAGCTCTTAACTCCCAAACTTTCAGTAACTCTATCATCAGAGCCTGTGAGTGTAATTTAAACCATAAAAACAGCTACACTGGGCTGGACCAAAGGCCCACCCAACACTGTGTTTTGTTCTCTGACAGTAGCTAATACCAGGTACCCCAAGAGTTACTCAACAAGGCACCACTGGCAGTTGAACCCAGGATCTCCTGTTTATAAGGCAGGTGCTTTAAGCCAGCTAAGCCATGGTGCCTGCTTACAACTAAGACACAGTGTCTGCCCACAGCTGACTCCCTGCCAGCCCCACTGGGGCCTGACACACTTTGCGTGTGTTTGGATACTGCAAAGCAGAGGAGCAGGTGACGTTTTCCTTGCAAGCTGTGTGTGTGTATGAATCTTTGGCCAGGTCTGCACTAATTCTTTCAGCAGAATTATATTGCTCAGGTGTGTGAAAAACAGACAACGCACCCTCGTTCGGCAGCTTGTGGCTGGTGCACACTTTGCAATGCCACGTCTGGCGACAAAACTGCCCTGTTTTGGTGACAAAATAAAAACACCTCGACGAGAGGCCTAGAGCTTTTTGCAGCAAACTTCAAGTGATAAATTGTCAGTGTAAATGCTGCTGGTCATTATATCACCATGACTGGTCTCCACCAGTATCCCACCATGCCTGCTGTGAACTCGCCTGCCCTGTATTTCTGCTACAGAGGCTGGGCCTCTCCCCTTTCAGTATCCCCCTGCTCCAAGGGAAAGTTCTGACAGCTGAGCCGCTATCTACACTGGGATTAGGTTGATATAACTGCATTGCCAGCCTAAGTAATGTAATTACACCAACCTAATTTTGTAGTGTAGACCTGTCCAAAGAATCACACACCCACCTTGGGACCAAAACTTCACCTGCTCCTCTGCTTTACAGAATCCAAACACGAGCAACACTTGTCAGGGCCCAGTGGGGATTGGCACAGAGTCAGGTGTGCACAGACACGGTACTTTAAGTAACAGCAGGCACCATGGCTTAGCTGGTTAAAACACCTGTTTTGTAAACAGAAGATCCTGGGTTCAACTCCCAGTGGTGTCTTGGGGAGTGGCTTTTAGGGCACCTGGTATTGGCTACTGTCAGAAGACAAAAATCAGAGCTACATAGACTCCTATGCTGCCCCTTCCTCATGCCCTTACGGTCATTACAAAGTGGTAAGGCAGAGCCCTCCCATTTTTAAAAGTCCTGGGGTGTTGTTCTCCCCTGTTCAGGCACCCCTGGGTCCCTGCACTTCACACAGCTCTCCCTGATTTCAGCTGTTAGTGAGGGAGCCTCACTGCTAGCGCAGACTGGGCAGTTTGTTGCATGAGAGACACTGTCCCAAAGCAGGACTAACGCTTAGAGCTGGTTATCAGTGATTTGAGATCTGTTGGTCTGCAGCAGGACGCTCCATTGAGTCTTAACCAGCTCTGTTATTACACAGGGAAGAACAAAAGGGTCAAATGGGGCCTGGAACCCTTAAGAAGAATCCACCCCACCAAGTACAACACTTGTCGCTACCTGCTCTCAACACCACTGAGAATGTTTTGGGGTCACTCCTCGCCTTTATCAGCCTAGGGAACTGGGAAAAGAGCGATTAACAGGTGCTCCAGTGGCGCAATTGGTTAGCGCACAGTACTTATAGGGCAGTGCTAAGAGGAGCTATGCTGAGGTTGTGAGTTCAAGCCTCACCTAGAGCACTGGTTTTCATTAGCCAAGTGGCATCACCCCCTTGTTTGGCCTTGTGGAATTTAGAATTCCAGCCCTGGGGACACTGAGGGAAGGGAGGAGTCAGAAATGCCCCCTTCACTTATTACCTCCTCTCCAGAGCACAGGTCAGAATCTACCATCCTTTCTCCCCCGCCAGCCCCTGTGCCAGGATCCCTCAAGCAGAGCCTGGAGTCCTGCCCCTGGCGTCTGTACTATTGACAAAGACTAAGTGACAGGCACAAAACACTCAAATCCCGCCTGGTGCGGGGAGCCAGGTTTGCTCTTCAAATTCTGTCGTTGGTACATTTCCAGGCCTGGGAATGTCCCACAACAGCATTGAATGGGAAGCTGCCTGCAGAACAGTGACACTGCACAGAGCTCCTGTGGAGGAGGGGTGGGAATTAGTAACATTTTGAGGATCGTTTGGGAAATGAGCCTTTGCTGACAAGATTTGTCTCTGTTCATATTTCACCTTCAGGTGTTATGCTGAGGGATCTTTAGTATATTTTTGTGAGGTTAATAACTCTCTCCTCAACTTTATTTACTCAAATTAAAAATTGGTGTCACTTGATTTTTGCATCTCCCTGTGACAATACAACTGACACGTGTGGCTTTCTACAGGGGGTCATGATGTTAAAGTTGGGGAATTCAGGCACTGTACTTCTGGGGGGGGGGTTGCTTTTTTACAGCTGCCTCACGGCCAGGCACACCGGGCTGTTAGCTGCACCCACTGTCCTTGCCAGGGGCCCCTGCTGAACCCTGGGCGGCTGCACTGCAGTGCTGGGGTGACTCTGCAGGGGGAGAAGCTGCTGTGGAGCAATGTAGAGCAGGTGCAGGAAGGAGACGGGGTCACTATTCTCATGCTGAACTGCACAGTTTTCCAAATTTGGGACTAGATTCATAGATTCATAGACTTAAGGTCAGAAGGGACCATTATGATCATCTAGTCTGACCTCCTGCACAATCCAGGCCACAGAATCTCACTCATCCACTCCTGTAACAAACCCCTAACCTATGTCTGAGGTATTGAAGTCCTCAAATTGTGGCTTTAAGACCTCAAGGTGCAGGGAATCCTCCAGCAAGTGACCTGAGCCCCATGCCGCAGAGGAAGTCGAATGTCCGAGTACAATTCTAGGGGAAGGTGAACGCAGAGCAATGACACTGGAGATGCCCAGACCTCCAATAGGGGCAATGTGGAAATTAATAATGGGAAGATCATTTGTGAAATTAGTCGTCACTGACAAGCTTTGTCTCTGTTCCTATTTCACGCTGTGGTGTTAGTTAGAGGAATCAGTACAGATTTTTACTATATTAATTAAACACTTAATTTTATTTAATCAAGCCAAAAACTTAGTATCACTTATTTTTTCTCTCTCCTAGCAAGAATGAATTGAATTTTGTGACTTTCTGGAAAGTGCAGCGAGATTAAATGTGGGGAATTCAGTCTCTGTGTTTGTGAGCTGATGTTTTCCTCTCACATGTCAGTGCCTGCACTGAAATACCCAGAGGGATCTAAGGGCTGGTGTACGCTGGGCACTGAACTGGCAAAGCGACATCTCTCAGGGTGTGACCCTTCCCCCACCCAACCCAACCCATCCCATCCCATCCCATCCCATCCCATCCCATATAGTTAAGGTGACCTAAGGCCGGGTTAGATAGTGCTAAAGAAAAGGAAGAATTGTTCTGTCCATGCAGCTATTAGAGGGATGGGAAAATCCCTCCAGTCACTGTCTACTCCAAAGTGCTATAGCAGTGCCACAGCAGCGTTTTAAGTGTAGACAGAGTGAAACTAGATTTATCTCCAGTTCGCACTGTGGATGCTCAGGCACTAAGACTGCAATAATAACAACAGCAGCACAGTGCTTGCGTAGTTGGCAGGATTCAAACCTGCGCAGGGAGACCACAATGGATTTCTAGCCCATCGCCTTAACCACTTGGCCACAACTACTTGACATATATTCATTTTACTGCATGATGATTTTGTTCTCACTGAATTGTCACTTCAAATTGTTTGCTCAGACCAGCTTCCCCAGCACACTCACGGCTGCGCATCAGTGTAAGTGTGTCCTTGGGTGAACAGCGAGAATTCCTGCCCATTTCCCTTCCGGCTGGAGCAGCATGAGAGTGTGTTTGTGTGAACGACATTGCTGTAGATTGTTGTTCATTCCCCACTCTGACAATTCAGACAGTCCCTTTCCTAGTCAAATCTCCAGCATATCGTTCCAATAGCAAGGGGCAGGATTTCTCTGGGGCACTGAGGGCTGGTGCGTGAATTCAGCCTTGCATTCCACCCTTGATGTTTCATGGACTAACAACAGCAGCACAAAGAAAGAGCCGAGCCAATATCTCCCTGGTAGGGATGCAGGTGCCACGTCCCCTCTGTCTGACCATCGCCATTGCAGGAGAGAAGGGTTCACTGGAATCGAATGCCCTGGCTCAGACCAGAGACACAGAGAGGTTTTGCTGTTCATGGATCTGTGCAAAGGAAATTTTGTCTCTGTGTGAAACTGAGGTCGGAAATGAAACGTCCACATGGTGGCCCAATGCTTTAGGGAATGTGGGGGAAGGACTCGGGCTGAGAAATGATTTAACAGGGATTTGTATCAATTTATTGCCCTGATTAAAATCTATGGCTAAAAGGCAGCCACTGTTGTTAGTACTTGTACCTGTGTAGGGACACCCCAGTGGGTGTCAAGTCCATTGCCTTCACCAGGGGCAGTCGATTATTTTAGCAAAGTACAAATTTCTTGGCCAAGGCCTAGGCTCCAAAGAAAACAATACACTGCTGATAGGAAGAAGTACAAAAAAAGATTTTGCAGCCACCATGGGCATAACTATGATGTGTCGTGTTTCACTCTTTATACCTGGTGCCACCTCCTTTCCCTTTAGCCTTGTAGTTGACCAAGGGCAAAGCTAAACATCTCCTCAGATACCAGGGAGTGTTTATGTCCATTCCTGCGAGCTACACAGGGGTTTGATGTGCTGTTTCAGTCCTCTGGCTCTGCCGGGGTAAGAAACAATTCAGGCTGTCACTGAACTGAAGGAGGAAGATCAGTTTTTGACAGGGAGCGGGACGCCTCCTCTTAAAGGTGTTTGTCCGGCTGGCAGTCCTGGTTCCCAGGTCTCGCCCGTGGGGCTCCAGCAGTTTTGGAACCAGGTCACTCCCTTTGCCCCACCTGCCGGGGCCCCGTCAGTGCAGCGGAGCTGAGAAGCGTCTGTCTGCTCGCTCCAGTGGCTGCCGGCCCCTCCGCATGGCAGGGCAGGGTGGGGCTGTGCCTCCGCGCGCTGCCCCCGCCCCGAGCCCCTGCAGCCAATGGGACACTGCAGGGGTGATGCCTGGGGGCAGCAGCACACGGAGGCCACCCAGCCCACCCCGCCTTGGAGCCCCAGGTAAGCGCCACACCCCTGACTCCCTCCCAGAGCCTGCACCACCATCCCCTCCCCACATACCCCCTCCTCCCCGCAAACTCCCTCCCAGAGCCTGCACCCCCTCCACACCTCCCAGCCCCCAAATTCCCTCCCAGAGTCTGCACCCCCCTCCACACACGCCTGCCCCCAACTCCCTCCCACAGCCTGTGCCCTCTCCCTCCACACACCCCCTCCCGCCTGCCCCAATCTCCCTCCCAGAGCCTGCACCCCAGAACCCCTCCCCCACCCAAACTCCCTCCCAGAGCCTGCACCCCCACCCCTCCTCCTGTTCCCCTACCTCCTGCCCCAGCCCAGAGCCTGCACCCAAACTCCCAGAGCCACAACAAGGAATTTTTGTGCCCGAGGCAAGGGCCGGCTCCAGGCTCTTTGGCGGCAGGTCCCTGAGTCCCTCTCGGAGAGAAGGACCCACTGCCGAATTGCTGCCGAAGAAGTGGCAGCGGTAGAGCTGCCGCCGAAGCGCCGCTGATCGGGGCAGAGCTGCACCCCTCCACTTTGCACACCCGAGGCAAGTGCCTCACTCGCCTCACCCATGTTACGGCGCTGCAAACTCTATCCCAGAGCCTGCACCCCAGAACCCCTCCCCCACCCAAACTCCCTCCCAGAGACCAGCCTCTCACCCCTTCTGCACCCAAACTCCCCCCAGAGCCTGCACCCCAGCACCCCTCCCCCACCCAAACTCCCTCCCAGAGCCTTAGGCAGGTGGAGGGTGGAGTTTTGGGGGGCGGGTTCTGGGCAGTATGAGTGACATTATTGGCCCACTGGGAGGACTGGAGGACTGGCCCTGGCCCTAAGGTAAATCGTGGTTGAGACCCTGCTTTAAGGGATTGGAGCAACGCTGGAGAGACTGACGGGCAGGGAGCTGGGGAGCTGTGTGTGCTCCAAGGAGAGTTGTTGTTGTGCTCTGGTGACACAGAGCGGGGGTGGGGAGTTTGTAAGCTGTGGTGTTTGTACAGAGATAAAGTTTACTAACCCCCACATGTGTTTGTATAAAGTTTAGTAACCCCCAGGTTAAAAACTGGTCCTGCTCTGGGCTATACATGACACTCTCTGTTCTGAGGGTAGCTCAGTGGGTGAATGTTTCCCTGCAGGATAATAGGCTCCTAGTTCCAATCCAAGTGATTCCTTTGAAAAACTTTTTCGAATGAAAATCGATTTCCAGACCCATCTCCAGTATGTTCAGGAGTTCGCTGAATGGGGGCAGGGGGCTTGAAATGAATTTAAACACTCAGCATTTTCCTGTGCAAATGAATAAAGACCTAGCAGAGCTGTGCAGCAGCTGAAATCAGTTCCAGTCCTCGGCGTCTCTAAGAGGGACACTCGGTAGCTGAGGCATGTGGGACACCTCTGTGGTGAGGACAGGTGAAAAAATGCTGGATTCAATGAAAGCTGAGCCCATAGGAGGGGAAGGTGAACGGCAGCACCACACAGGGTCATAACACTCAGACATGGGGCTTCACTGTCACTACCCCTGTGTTTTCCATCATTTCTATCCAGGGGTGAAAGTAACTTACAGGACTTACCGGTACTGCCGGAGTCCTGAGGGGGCATGGCCTCACCTGGAAGGGGCGTGGCCTCTCAAGATTTAAAGGCCCTGGAGCACCAGCTGTGGCTGGGAGACCAAGGGCCTTTAAATCAACCAGCTGCAGAGGCCCCCGGAGCTCAGGGGCAAATTAAAGGAACCCTGAGCTTTGCGGGGCTGGGGCAGGTATTTAAAGGGCCAAGAGCTCCCCCCACTGAGGGGAGCTCCAAGCCCTTTAAATCCTGGCCCCAGCCCGGCCGCCAGAGCCGCAGGCAGGGGGTTTAAAGGGCTCTGGACTGACCGCAGCAGCCCAGAGCCCTTTAAATCCGGCCCCAGCCCGGCCGCCGGAGCCGCGGGCGGGGGGGTTAAAGGGCTCTGGGCTGCCAGCTGCGGTGGGGAGCCCAGAGCCCTTTAAATCCCCACAGCAAAAGCCGGTGCAGTCCGGCACGGCGTACTGGCTCTTGCCGGTATGCTGCCCGTACCACCTTGTACCAGCTTACTTTCACCTCTGTTTATATCCTAAGGAACACACCCTCCCCTCCTCCATGCACTGTCACACAGAACCTTCTCCCCTTGAGCCCCATCCCACCCCTACCCCTCTCCCCCACACACGCCATGGGACACAGCCTCTCGGTGACTTTCCCAGATGGGGGCTTGTCTCTGCATCTCCCCAACAGGGGAGCAGAGAGCCGAAAGGGCCACAGGAGACCAATGGAGATAGGCAGGAATAGAAAATACTTCCCCTCCCTCCCCTCCATTCTCTTCTCAAGAGTCCCGTTAATCTCACCCATGAGACATTCCAGCACCAGCTGGGCTCAAAGCACCAACCTTCCTCTCAGCAATGGAAGGGGGAACCAGCTCTATCACGTGGAAGAAGACTCCCCACCTCTGCTGCTACCATTCTGCAGCCATTAATATGGATTTGTTTCAGCTAATGCAACCTCCCCCCACCCACCCCTCTAATCCATCCATGAATCAAGGAGAAAAGACCCTCCATTAGGTACCAGAGGTGCCATGGGTTAGTGCACAGGACTTATAATAGCAGTGCTCAATGGAGTGATGCTGAGGTTGTGAGTTCTAAACCTCTCCTGGAGCACTAGTGTTCTTTGAGCAAATGGCTTCTGCCAATCATTTTCTCCTGCAGAAAATACAATTGTAGCTCAGAAAGACACCGAGGTCCCCTTGCTTTACAGAGAGCAGGGCAGATTCCACAGATCTACCAGGCTCTGCTCTCCACCAGCCACCTGTGTCAGGAGGGGTCAGACAGAGCCCAGAGCACTGCCCCCGACTCCCCCTCAATCTTTGCTCCCCAAACCACCTGTGTGCTCACCCTCTTTGCTGTGAGACTCGAACCCTGCCTGGCTTTCTGTATGTTGGTGTGATTTTTGTCTGTCGTGTTTATGTGCATGTGGGTCCTGTGTGATTTTGGTGGATTCCTGGCATAGTTTTGTGTGCGTGGGTGTGTGTGTGTGTATGATTTTTGCATGCAGATTGTTTTTTGCTTAGTATTCTTTTGGTATGTGGGTTTTGTGTTTCCTGTTGTTGGCTTTTGCTGTATTTTTGGTGTGGATTTGTTCTTTCTATATTTTGTGTGGTTTTCCTTTTTGTGTATATGGCTCTGTGTGCTGTGTGGGTTTGGTTTTTGTTTATGTCTGTGTGGGTCTGTGCAGTGTGTGATTTTCTCATTCTCTCTGTGTGGGTTTGTCTCTCTGTTTGTATCTTCATGTGTAAATTCACTGGAACTTTTCAAACTCTCCACAATTTGCCAATTTTCACCAGGAATTTTTCTCCATTAACAAATTCTCACTTGTTCCCTACCAGTTGGTGACCATTGCCCCAGGGGCCTGTCAGTCTCAGGGTCCTGATTTCCCATTGGCCCTTCCCGCTTCTATTGGGACTGGGAACGAGCCAACCAAAAACCCCACTAAGTTTTAGTAAAGGGCCAACAGTCCCTTACACAAGCCAGCCCTGTGAGGGTTACCACTGTGCAGAGAAGGCAGCACAAGCTGGTCCCATGGTGTAATGGGCAGCACTCAGGACCCTGAATCCTGCAATCTGCGTTTAAATCTCAGTGGGACCTTTGGTTTGTGGTGAAGCCCTGGAGCTCACACTGCTCCACTTCCCTGTCTCCTGTTGGACAAGAACAAGTCTTTCCCCTCCTGCTGGATGACTCAGGTGCTGTGGGGGGTCAGGGCTCTATAGCTGCTTACTGGTGCCTGAGGGTTGGGATTGCCCACAAGTCTGGCACTTGCTGCTGTGCTTCTCCTCTTGCCCACCTGGCGCTTGAAGTAAGCAGGGTCAGGGCTGGGCAGGCTGGAGCCCAGCACTTCTCCTCCTCTGGGCACCTGGAGCAGAGGCAGCTGGTGCTGACAGCTCCAAGGGAAGCTTAAAAGCCACAGAGCGCCAGAGGAGGGCAGGACCATGCCTATGTGTGGCCAGCAGACAGCCACAGAGACACCCTGCCAGGCTGCTCCCTGCTCCCTGGCATGCCGAACACCCACTGAAGGCCACCCTCAGGGCGGCTGCTGATGCTCTGTGGCCAACATCAGAAGAAGGTAGGAAAGCAGGGCCAGCCCCCCTGGTGGGGCCTCTGACCGTTCCCACTCAAGGTGCTCACTTTGGAAGTGGAGCCGCCCATTTTCTTTGGCAAGTCAGGAATGGCAAAGGCGAGACTGGAAGCACCTGGGGCTCATGCCCCAGCCTTTGTGACACCCAACCCCCAACTCCTTCCTGGGGCTCTAGCTGAAGCCAGAGCATTGGCCTGAGTGTCCAAGAAGAGGTTCCAGCCCTGAAGGGAGCAGGACTTGCAGCACAAAGTGAGCACAACCACAAGGGGACTCAAATCCTGAATCATCCGATCCACAGGGAGATGCCTTATCCTTTAGGCCACATGATGAGGGGGTCTAAGCTCTTCTTTGGAAAAGCCGGACACTGTGTTTCTCAGGTCATCTGCTGAGGGGGCCGAGACGCTCTGGACACAAGAAGTCAAGTTCCCAGCGACACGTGAGACTTAATTGTATGGGGCCAGGTGCAGAGCTTTGGCAGGGAGGCTCGGGCATGGGGGATTGAGGTGCAGCGGACGGACCGGCTGTCTAGGTACAGAGATTTAGTCTCCCTGAGGAGGAGGAGGAATCCTGCTGACAGGCAGTGGCTGTGCAGAAAAAGAGGAGGGGTTCCTGGGACTTTTTTTGCCTCTCTTTTGCCTGCCTGCTCGCTCTTGTGGTGAACGGTAAAAAAATTCTCAGTAAGCCCAGGTAGCTCAATTGGTAAAGCATCAGGCTCTTAATCTGAGGATCCACAGTTCAAGCCCCTGTCTGGGTGCTTGGCTTTTAAGTTGCCTTGTGTGCCAGGAGCCAAATTCTGTTCACGGCCACACAGGGATTCCCAGAAGCTGTGGCCATTTCCTGGAAAGGTTCCTTCCCTTAGCAATCAGGAGAGAGGCCACATCCACAGGAGCAGGCCTAGAACAGGCAGTCTCTGGCTGGCAGGAAGCGCTGTGGGGCCAGGTGCTGAGAAAGCCCAGAGGGGGAGCAGCAGAGATGAGGGGAAGAGAGACAGAGAAGCAATGAGGACAGAGTACAAGTGTACAGGGGGCATCTGGTCTGGCTATTGTGGGGAACTTCCCTTGTTTATACACGACCCTGGTGGAATTGGCCAGCGGGAGGATCTGAGTCCCCACCCCCTTACCCAGAGGCTGCCTGACCTTGAGGACTGTTAGGATACAGAGATTCAGGCCAGTCTGCAGAGGCCTGTACTTTAAGAATTTAGGTGTATTTTTATCACTTAGCTAGTTATAAAGGTATAAAAGAAAGAATAAAAAATCACTGTCTGTCTGTGTAATGGCCTTCTCTTACTGTGACAGTCTGAGGCCTGGTTCTTCGGCTAAGCAGCAAAGGCAGCCATAAGGTGGGAAGTGTATGGTCACAACCTCACATTCCCAACTACTCACATTGAACTAAGGTGCTATTGGGCTGTTAGGGACACAATCCTGTCCTGATATTCCTATCACCTCCAGAGAAAGGGAAACTTAGTTTGGTAGCATCCTGTCTGGCAAGAACTCACTTATCAATAGACACAGCTGGAAAACCCTTATGTCTGTATAGATGTAGTTGTAAAATCCTCCCTTCTGTATTGTTTTGTATGTTTATTTGCATGGTCTCTGTCTGGTTCTGTGATTGTTTCTGTCTGCTGTATAATTCATTTTGTTGGGTGTAAACCAGTGAAGGTGGTGGAATATAATTGGTTAAATAACCATGTTACAGTATGTTAGGATTGGTTAGTTAAATTTTAGTAAAATGATTGGTTAGGGTATAGCTAAGCAAAACTCACGTTTTACTATATAGTCTGCAGTCAATCAGGAAGGCGCGGGGAGGGGGGGAAATGGGACCAGGGACTGGGGATGGGGGAATTGGGATCCTGTTTTGCTACAGGGGGAAATGGGAACAGAAACAGGGACACAGGCAAGGCTCTGCGGTGTCAGAGCTGGGAAGGGGGACACTAAGGAAGGAAACTGGAATCATGCTTGCTGGACGTTTACCCCAATAAACATTGAACTGTTTGCACCTTTGGACTTCGGGTATTGCTGCTCTCTGGTCATGCGAGAAGGACCAGGGAAGTAAGAGGGTGAAGGAATAAGCCCTCTAACCCTGTCATTTGTTGCTCTAGGCTCCATATGTACGTGCACCTCTGTATTGTGCCTGAGTCTTGTAGAGCTATGAGAGGCTGGTAGATGCCAATATTTTCCTGTCTTTTTAACCAGAACTAATGCCAGGCCAGGGCTGGGAAGAGAGAGAGAGCAGCAGGTTTCCCCTATTGTGTCTGTCTCACTTTTTCTTGACTAGCTTCACCTCTGCACCAACTTGCATTTTTCTTGTGTGAGCCTGGCTAGTTCAGTTGGTAGAGCATCAGACTTTTAATCTGAGGATCCAGGGTTCAAGTCCCTGGTCAGGTGATAAACTTATTACTATGATTGTAAAAATCTGACTTTCGGGAGTCTTCTTTCGTGTTACTTCTTTCTCTTCAGGATTTTGTCTTTCTTAAGAAGGGTCTTTGTGTGGGGAGGATTGAAGGGGCAACTTCTTGACATCCCCTTTGACCTCACAGGGTGGACGAATAAAGGCCTCTGGGCAAAGAGCATGTTCCTCCCCTGCACACACAAACACACAGAATATCCCTAAGGAATTAGAATCACCTGCTGTCTTCCCCTGTCCTGCTGGATCCTCAAATGAGGATGCTCTTCAGCCCAAACCCATGTCCCCTCTACTCCCAGTGCCCCGCAGACCCAACCCTCAGTCCCTCCTATGCTCACTGCTCCTCACTCCCAACCAGAGCCTGCTCCTCTACACCCTTCTCCTCTGTCCCAACCCACAGCCCCCTCCTATTCCCAGTGCCCCTCAATCCCAACCCACAGGCCCCTTCTCCTCACGCTGCTCCTCAATCCCAACCCACAGTTCCCTCCAGCAGCAGGTGTTTCAGACCCCCTCAGGAAGATTTTCTTGCAAGGTTTCATGTACGAGTCTGCATGTGGATTTTGCAGTATGTTGGAAATATGTTGGGTTGCTTGCCGAAATGATCACTTGTGGCTGGTGTTGGATTCCCAGTCTCCTTGTTATTGGGGCAGGAGAAACAAAGGGTTGTTATCCTTGATATGTGAATCAAGGACTCGACCCCGGGTGTAAACTAAATGAGCTGCCCACAGATTCTGGCAGCCACAATGAGCATTTGGTGCGAAAGCCCAGACCTGTCCCTGTCCCAGAGGGTGGGGGTCATCCGTGAGGGGCTTGGACCACTGACCTATCAGCTCTTAACTCCCAAACAATCAGTAACTCTAGTATCAGTGCCAGTGAGTGTAATTTAAACCATAAGAAAAACCACACTGGGCTAGACCAAAGGTCCATCTAGCTCTGTATTTTGTCTTCTGACAGTAGCCAATACCAGGTGCTCTAAAAGGATCTCAACAAGGCACCCCTGGGAATTAAACCGAGATCTCCTGTTTACAAAGCAACTACTTTAGCCAACTAAACCACCGTGCCTGCCTGTAACTAATATACAGTGTCTGCTCATACCTCATTCCCTGCATTCCCACCTGAGCCTGACAAGCTTTGCTTGTGTTTGGATTCTGCAAAGCAGAGGAGCAGGTGAGGTTTTCCTTGCAAGCTGTGTGTCTGTGTGTGAATCTTTGGCCAGGTCTCCACTACAAAGTTATTTCAGCAGAATTATATTGCTCATGTGTGTGAAAAACACACTATGCTCCCTCGGTCAGCGGCTTGTGGCTGGTGTACACACTACAATGCCACGTCTGGCGACAAAACTGTCCTGTTTTGGTGACAAAATAAAACGACTTTGATGAGCAGTCTAGAGCTTTTTGCAGTAAACTTAAAGTGAGAGTGTCAGTGTAGACACTGCTGTTCATTATATCACCATAACTGGCCTCTTCCAGTATCCCACAATGCCCGCCGTGAACTCGCCTGCCCTGCATTCCTGCTGCAGAGCCATGGGCCCCTCCCCTTTCATCGCTCTGGGAAGTTCTGACAGCTGAGCCTGCTGCTCTGCTCCGGCAGCCAGGAGCAAATCACTGCCGTGGATGCTGCTCTCTCCCGCCCTGCGAACACAGAGCAGGGTGGCGGGAACTTCCTTCAATGGGGGGCCCCGGCATCCGAACTGTGACACCCCCAGGACACCCCTTCCCTAGAGGAGGCTCTTACCTTCTAAACAGGGACGGCAGTTTTCTAGTAAAATCACTAAAAGGGAAGGAGAAAACTCAAAATAGGTGCCTCCTGGCGCTCACATACCTGAACCCGAATACTCTCTCAGTTCTCAAAGAGAGACCAGGAGAAGGAGACTTGCTGAAGCAAAGCCACAGGGGTCTCTGAGGTTTCCCTGGCCCCTCGTCCCTGTCCTGCCTGGCTGATGTCAGCATCTCTCTGTGAGGTCACCACCTCCCCACCACCTTTGACCAATAGTCTGAGGTCCTGCAAAAGGCCTTTGTGATGTCACTGCCTGTCATGGACTCACAGATCCTGCCCACTCTTGGCCCTGTGCGGTCCATGGGGGGTGCCCCTTTCAGTGCGACAGCCCTTCTCGGGGGTCCACTCTCTCTCAGGGTCAGGCCCCTCCACCTCCTGGAGCCGCACCTCTCTGAGCCTTAGCACGTCTGTCTCTGCCGTGGGCCCCGTGAGGGAGTCCACGCGCTCTGGATCCCCTGGGCCTCCTCACCCCCGAAGGGGTTGATGCCCCCTGTTCTCTAGACCGGAGTGACTCTCAGCCAGCATAAAACAGGAGGGTTTATTGAGAGTTGAACACAGCACAGGAAACTCTCAGGGCCTCAGGCCTGGCCTCTCACAGTAACAGCACATCCCAGTCCCCCTGCAGCCAGGTGGGCTCTGCCTGCTTCCCCTCGCCAGCCCAGACCCCCCCTGCTTCCCAGCTAGGCCTCTTATATCCCCGGCCCCAAGCCCCACCTCTGTCCATTGTCTTTTCTCCAGGTAAACAGGGTTGCCTGGGCCTCCTCTCCTCTCCGCCCCCCTCTGGCTGGAACAGGTTGGTCACGGGGTCCTCTCCCCGCAGCCCATTGTCCTCTCACTGGCCAGAACTGGCTGTGACTCCTGAGCTGTGTCTCCGGGTCACCAGGTCACCAGTCGCTGGGGTCTCCATCCTCCAGGCCATCAGCCGGGGTCCCAAGTCCCTCTCCGGTCCTCTGTAACAACAAACTCCCTCTCCCCTCACCTCGTTAAACCAGTAACACCCGGGGACACTGAGTCCCACTCCCTGTGCATGCGAACCACTGGAAAACACAGAAAACCCCAAGAAAATCCCCAACTTTGTCACAGAGCCCAGCACACCTCTCCTCCTCTGGGCACTTAGAGCAGAGGCAGCTGGTGCTAACAGCTCCAAGGGAAGGCTTAAAAGCCACAGAACAATTGAGGTCAGGGCCAGAGGAGGGCAGGACCATGCCTATGTGTGGCCTTCAGACAGGCACAAAAGCACCCAGCCAGGCTGCTCCCTGCCATGCCAAACACCCACTGAAGGGAAGGATCTGCGTGCCTGGGAAGCTGCGTCCCTCCAGAGGCGCTTGAGAAGCCAAAGGGGCCGTGGGTGAGTTTGTGATGAGGTGAGTGTGAAGTGTGGAAGGGGGAGGGTGGCAAGAGGAGGTTTTGAGAGGAAAAAAGGTGCTGCTGAGCTGGTAGGGGAGGGCAAGGTCCCAGGCGGGTGTTGTGTGAGGAGCTGTGTAGGTCCGGAAAGGCGTCCTGCTGGGCAAGGGCAGGTGAGGAGGGCCAGGGATGTTGCTGCGGCCAAAGCCTTTGGGAAGCAGAAGAGGGCCAGGAGTGTTGTTGCCTGCTGGGGCTCATGCGACGGTGTAGGTGTACGCTGACCATAGCTGGTCTGTGGGAGCTGGGGCCACTCACCGTGCCCCTTTCCTCGTTAGTATAGTGGTGAGTATCCCCGCCTGTCACGCAGGAGACTGGGGTTTGATTCCCCGTCGGGGAGGGTGACCCCTTTTGAAGGGGGGACAAAGAAATCCCTGGCCTGCCCGCCACATGCCTTGCATTCTCCTTCGACGGCCACTTCCCTTCGCACCCCACAGTGATGACTTTCACCTCCAGAGAGACAATTACCTCGCAAGGACACGCTCGCCCTAGCCAAAGCCTCCCCCGGGGCCTGCACGTGGGGGCACGTTTCAGAGCGGCAAAGGGAAATAGGCTGGCCAGGGCCATGAGGACAATGGCCCAGACAAACGGGGAGGGACTTGGTCCCGGGGTGGAGGAAGACAGAAAAAGGGACAGGCATGGGATTGGCTTCCTGTCTTTTTTCCTTTGCTCAGCATTTGACCTGTGACTGTAATGGGGAGACTTGAGAAAGACCTGTGGCCGCCGGCGAGGTAGGTCGCCGCCCCGAGAGCGCAGAGCTGAGCATTTTCCACTGGGCTGCTGCCTGCGCCCCCAGCGCCTGGCTGTGATCGTATAGTGGTTAGTACTCTGCGCCGTGGCCGCAGCAACCTCGGTTCGAATCTGGGTCACAGCACTGCTTTTTGGTGGGGAGGGGCTATCCTGCAGCACGCCTCGTGGCTCAGTCTGATGGCGTCCGTTTGCAAAGAGAGCCATCAGCCGGTCCTCAGTTTCTGCTTGGTAAAGGCAAGTCAGTGGGGTCCATCGGTCAGAAAAAGAGTACCAGGACTTCTTGCTGGGCGCCAGGGTCCAAAAGCAGCGCATTCCCTCCTGGAAAGGGCTTCGAATGTCCGTCCAGTGCGCGTTGAAGGGAAGGATCTGCGTGCCTGGGAAGCTGCGTCCCTCCAGAGGCGCTTGGGAAGCCAAAGGGGCCGTGGGTGAGTTTGTGATGAGGTGAGTGTGAAGTGTGGAAGGGGAAGGGTGGCAAGAGGAGGTTTTGAGAGGAAAAAAGGTGCTGCTGAGCTGGTAGGGGAGGGCAAGGTCCCAGGCGGGTGTTGTGTGAGGAGCTGTGTAGGCCCGGAAAGGCGTCCTGCTGGGCAAGGGCAGGTGAGGAGGGCCAGGACTTTTCCCAGGGCTGTTGCTGCGGCCAAAGCCTTTGGGAAGCAGAAGAGGGCCAGGGGTGTTGTTGCCTGCTGGGGCCCATGCGACGGTGTAGGTGTACGCTGACCATAGCTGGTCTGTGGGAGCTTGGGCCACTCACTGTGCCCTTTTCCTCGTTAGTATAGTGGTGAGTATCCCTGCCTGTCACGCAGGAGACCGGGGTTCGATTCCCCGACGGGGAGGATGACCCCATTCGAAGGGGGGACAAAGAAATCCCTAGCCTGCCCGCCACATGCCTTGCATTCTCCTTCGACGGCCATTTCCCTTCTGTTATATCCTTGGGGCAGCCGGTGTAGGAAGCAATCACTTGAGGCTAGAGAGTAGACAGCTAACCAAAACCTCCATTTTATTTACAGAGACAGAGAGTTCACTCAACCGGTTGAAACCGGCTGAGCTAACCCATAATAATCTAACTCAGTTGCCATAGCAACAAAAACCATGACAACCAAATACACAACATATTCCTCCCCCCCTAATAAGAACATCCCCTAAATAAAACACACACTAGACTAGAGAAGGAGGGTAGACTGCCTCCATTCCCGGCTAAATCCTGGGGATTATTTTGCCCCATAACTGTGGGTTCGCCCTAGCTAAAGATCCAGCCGATGAGGAGGCCTTCTGTCTCTAGGTGGATTACGGCTAATTCTGCTGTTATTGCACCCAAAAGCACTAGGGGCTCAGGGTCCGCAGCACGAACAGGTGAGGAGGTGGTATCAGCTCGTGCTGGGCAAAGGGGTATCTCAGCTGCCGGCAGTAATGGAGGAGAACAGTCAGAAACAGGTGACTCGTGATTCAGTCCCTCACAAGAAGAGGTGAAGTCAGACCCCTCAACTGCAGATGGGTCCTGCGGACTGGCATGACCTGGCAACAGCTGATCTACATGTCGCCACCAGGTAAGATTCTCTGCAGTCCGGACTGTGTAGGAAACAGGTCCTGTTTGAGTGATGACTGTGGCCGGAACCCATTTAGCTCTGTAAGTATAATTCCGAGCCAAAACTGGCTGTCCCGGGCTAAAGGTTCTGTCTTTTGCTCTGGGTGCCCGTCTGATGACTTGATATTGCTGCTGATGTTGCACAATTTGTCGGGGTTCAGAAGGTTTCAGCAGATCAAAGCAAGTGCGCAGCTGTCGTCCCATCATTAGAAAGGCCGGAGATGCGTGGGTCGTAGCATGAGGTGTGTTTCTGTAGGAAAGTAAAAAGGTATCCAGACGCTTTTGAATGGAGTGTTGTCCCCTTGCTGATTTCAAAGCGTTTTTCATTGTCTGCACAAATCTTTCAGCTAATCCGTTGGTGGACGGATGATATGGTGCTGACGTGATGTGGTGTATCCCATTTGCCTTCATAAAATTTTGAAACTCCTGAGAAACGAACTGCGGTCCATTGTCGCTCACAAGTTGTTCTGGCAGACCAAAACGACTAAAGAGTCCTCGTAGTTTTTGGATAGTACTCTCTGCAGAAGTGGACTGCATTATAGAGACTTCTGGCCATTTAGAATGGGCATCTATTGCCACCAAGAACATGCTTCCTTCAAGGGGTCCAGCAAAGTCAACGTGAATACGTTGCCACGGGTTTTCAGGCCAGTCCCATGGGTGTAGGGGTGCCCACTGGGGTGCATTCCTCACACCCTGACATGACATACAAGCTTTTGCCTTCTCTTCAATAGCGCTGTCCAGTCCAGGCCACCAAAAATAGCTTCATGCAATTTCCTTCATGCGCACTATTCCACAGTGACCGGAATGTAGCTGTTCTAACATCTGTGATCTCAGTGGTGGTGGAATAATGACACGTCTCCCCCACAACAAACAACCAGATTGGACCGATAACTCCGTCCGCTTGGACATGTAGGGAACAAGGTCGGATGAGACCGGAGAGGTTTGTCGAGATTTTCCATGCATCACCAGGTCCATAACGTGGGACAATACTGGGTCAACGCGAGTTGCCTTCTTTATCTGAGTAGCAGTGATGGGTGTATTCTCTACCTGTTCAAAGTAGAAGATTTCCTTTTGGGCACTATCTTGGTGTTTGACCGGCAAAGGCAACCTTGAGAGGCCATCTGCATTGCCGTGTAGAGTGGATTTCCGATATTTGATTTCATATGTGTGTGCTGAAAGTAACAATGCCCAACGTTGCATACGACTAGCAGCTAATGGGGGAATGCCTGTGTAGGGTCCAAAAATTGATGTCAGAGGTCGATGGTCTGTGAGAAGAGTAAATTTTCGCCCAAACAGGTACTGATGAAACTTCCGAATTCCAAAAATAATTCCTAATGCCTCACGTTCGATTTGGGACGTAGTTAGTTTCTGCTTTGCTTAGAGTGCATGAAGCAAAAGCAATAGGTCTCTCTTCTCCTGAAGGCATAATATGTGACACGACTGCTCCCACTCCATAAGGGGAGGCATCGCAGGCCAATTGCAGGGGTAAGGATGGATCAAAGTGCGTTAGAACTTCAGAATTTAACAATGCATCCTTAGCTTTGTTAAATGCAACATCACAGGGTTCAGTCCACTTCCAGGCCTTGTTCTGCCCAAGGAGCTCATGAAGTGGTTTTAGCAGTGTGGCTAACTGTGAGATGAACTTTCCATAATAGTTCAGTAGTCCTAGAAATGAGCGCAGCTGGCTTACATTTTGAGGTGGGGGAGCCTCCACAATAGCTTTAACTTTTGCAGGGGCCTTATGAAGACCTGCAGAATCGATGATGTGTCCCAAATATTCAACAGAGGGCTTGAAGAATTCACACTTGTCTTTGCGAACTCGTAGGCCATACTCTTCCAGTCTTTGTAGGGTAGCCTCTAAATTCTTTAAGTGATCCTCTTCATTTCTTCCAGTGACCAGGATATCATCCAGATAGCACTGAACTCCTGACAAGCCACACAAGATCTGGTCCATAGCCCTCTGGAACAGGGCGGGAGCCGATGTGATTCCGAAGGGTAGGCAACTGTATCGATAAAGCCCCTTATGAGTCACAATAGTTAACAGCTCTTGGGACTTTTCATCGACGTGCATCTGTAAATATGCTTGACTCAGATCAATCTTACTGAACTTTTGTCCCCCAGCCAGGCCTGCGAAGAGGTCATCGATGCGGGGAAGCGGGTATTGCTCTGCACACAACACTGGGTTGACAGTGACTTTAAAATCACCGCAAATCCGGAGAGAGCCATCTTTCTTCACTATTGGAATGATAGGAGTGGCCCATGAGCTATGGGTAACTGGTATTAGGACTCCATTGGTGACCAGGCGCTCCAGGTCTGCTTCAACTTTTGGCCTGATGGCATATGGCACAGTTCGGGCTTTCAGATATTTTGGTGGACTGTCAGGTTTAATGTTCAATGTCACAGTGATTCCCTTCATACTTCCCAAATCATCTCCAAAAACAGCAGCATGTTTCCTTAGTATAGGGGTTAGACTGGTTTCTTCTTTAGTCATCTGGTGCACTTCTGCCCAGTTCAGCTGAATCTTCCCAAGCCAAGACCTACCCATTAAGGCTGGGTAGTTACCTCTCACCACAAACAGTGGCAATTTAGCCGCCTGTCCATTGAGCTCCACTTTAACATCAATAGTGCCCAACA